>NW_004443986.1:16680490-16788364 GCF_000243295.1 Trichechus manatus latirostris
CAGGTGGTTGGGACCAATTGATGCATCTTAGATGGCCGCTTGCAAGCTTTTAAGACCCCAGATGCCACTCACCAAAGTAGGCTGCAGAACATTTTCTTAATAAGCTTTGTTATGCCAGTTGACCTAGATGTCCCCTGAGAGCATGGTCCCCAGACCCCTACCCCTGCTACTCTGTCTCTCAAAGTATTTGATTGTCTTCAGGAAACTTCTTAGCTTTTGTTTAGTCCAGTTGTGCTGACTTCCCCTGTAGTGTGTGCTGTCCTGAGACTTTCATTGTAGAGAACTTTAGACCAAAATTTTGTGCTCAATAGGTCAAGTAAGTCAAACAAACACAAACTGAGCTCCTGACTTGGTGCAGTCACTAGGCTTATGTGGTAAAAAATGCGGGAACTAGTGCTTACCCCTCCGGGTTGCTGTGAGGTGCACATGGCATCATGTATATGTAAGGACTTGTAAACTGGAAATTTGTACAGGCATAAACAAAGAAAAAAGTTGCTGTTGAGTCAACTCCAACCCATGCTTGTCAGAGTAGAACCGTGCTCCGCAGGATTTTCAACGGCTCATTTTTCTGAAGTAGGCACAGAGGTTAAGTGCTCAACTGCTAACCAAAAGGTTGGCGGTTCAAACCCACCAGCCACTCCGCAGTCTGCTTCCATAAAGATTTACAGCCTTGGAAACCCTATGAGCAGTTCTACTCTGTCCTATAGGGTTGCTATGAGTTGGAATCGACTTGATGGCGGTGGGTTTGTTTTTTTCTTTTGGTTAGATCGCCAGGCCTGCTTTCTTCCAGGTGCTCTGGGTGGACTCAAACTGCCAGCCTTCCGTTAGCATCTGAGTGTGTAACCATTTGCACTACCCAGGGACTCCATACAAGTGTAGGATTGTATTATTATTGTGATTATTGTTGTTGTTGTTAAAAATATCAGGAAGGTGAGAGAAACACTGCTGGAGTTTTCAGAAAGTGCTTCATGGTGAAAGTATCTTTGTGCCGTCTGTGCAGGGCGGTAGGACATTCTTCAGCAGGGAGGCACTGATGAAATGGTGCTTGGGGAACATGCGTCTGGCTGTGGAGCAGGGGTGACAGGATTGGAGGGAGACTAGCTGGAAGTGTTTTGCGGTAATTCAATCACACAGTGGTGGAAAGGGTGTGGCTGAAATGGGAGGGGGCTGTCATTCTGGCACCCCATGACATCCCTGGGTCCCCAGGATGGGTGTAACTCAAAGTGGCTTATTCTTTCCACAACATGCTCATAGTAGCTTCTTTGGCAGGAGTACCTCCTGACCTACTAACCTTGTCCCATGAAGGCCTCACATGTACAAACTAGATAGTTAGGCAACTAAACTTGAGTTCAAGATGAGGGTGGAGGTGGAGCGCCGCCTTTCTTCTTAGGGAAAATGTCATAAGTACATGGTTGTTTCTGGGTGTTTGAACTTTCTCATGTTGTAAATGACTTATCTAGGGCCATGAAGTGATAATGGGTCAGAGATACCCCCCCCCCCCCGGGGAAGCAGACAAAGAAAGTCAATTGGGCAGAGAAGGGCCTGGTCATTCGCTGGTCTCAGGATATATGTTATCATCTCTGTTCTGCAAATGAACAGAAATTAGAATTTAGGAAGCAGCCCAGTGAGCATATCAAATTAATACATAGTGTGGTTTAAAAAGGAACTCATGCAGAAAGTCAGTAATGAAAGAGGAGCAACGGCGTGTATGCGAGTGTGGTTTGTGTTATTTAATGGTGTTCACGTTTTTTTTTGTTTTTGGTAGGGAATATAGGAGAGATGATAAGTTTGTTTGAATGTGTTGAAAATCTTGCAATCTCTCAATAATAGGTTATTTCTTGATTTACCACATTTCTTATTGGGTGCTGTCGAGTCGATTCTGACTCATAGTGACTCCAAGTGACAGAGTAGAACTGCTCCATAGGTCTTTCTAGACTGTAATCTTATGGAAGCAGATCTCTAGGTCTTTATCCCAAGGAGCTGCTGGTTGGGTTTGAACTGTGAACCTTTAGGTTAGCAGCCAAGTGCTTAACCTTTGCACCTCCAGGGCTCCTTTTACCACATTTAGACATCATCTATTGACTTACTGCAATGAGATATGAGGAGTTAGTTCTCTTATATCACGCCTCATCTCCTCTTTCCACCTTCCTTCTTACTTTTGGTACTTAAAACATTATTTTTACTTTTGTGGTTACTTCTATGACTCTAAATAATACACTTAAACCACTATTGTTTTTTGTCAGCATTTGACAGTATGCTTTGACCCTCCATTTTGTGAAATGAGGTCATTGGTGCTCCTACCCTTTCTTCCACCTATTCTCTATCTTTCACTTCCCTAATTTTCTCAGCTGTATTATTATTATTATTATTGGTATGGAATCATACAGTATGCAACCTTATGAGCCTGGCTTCTTTCACTTAGCATAATGCATTTGAGATTCATCTATGTTATTGTGTATATCAATTTTTTTTTCCTTTTTGTTTTCTTAGTATTATTCCATTGCCAGGTACTAGTCCACAGTTTGTTCATCCAGTCACCCACTGAAGGACATTGGAGTTGTTTTCAGTTTTTGGCGATTATGAGTAAAGCTGATATAAACATTTCCATACCGGTTTTTATATGAACAGAAGTTTTCATTTCTCTGGAGTAAATACCTGGGAGGTAAGATTGCTAAAGAGCCCTGGTGGTGCAGTGGTTAAAGTGCTCAGCTGCACACCGAAAGGTCAGTGGTTTGAACCACCAGCTACTCCGTGGGAGAAGGATGTAGTAGTCTGTCTGCTTCCATAAAGATTTCAGCCTTGGAAACCCTATGGGACAGTTCTCCCCTGTCCTGTAGTGTCACTGTGAGTTGGAATCGACTCGATGGCAATGGGTTTGGTTTGGCTGGAAGATGCTTGGTCGTGTGGTAAGTGTATATTTAATTTTACAAGAAACTGCCAAACTGCTGCCAGAGTGACTGGACAATTTTGCAGTCCTCCTGGCAGTGTATGAGAGTTGCAGTTGCTCTGCATCCTCACCAGCACTTGGTATTGTCAGTGTTTTGTTTTGTTGTTGTTTTCTTAGCCATTATGATAGGTGTGAAGTCCCTGGTTGGTACAAACGGTTAAGCACTCAACTAACTACTAGCTGAAAGGTTGGCGATTTGAACCCACCCAGAGTGCCTTGGAAGTATGGCCTAGCAATCTACTTCCGAAAGGTCACAGCCTTGAAAACCCTATGAAGCACTTCTATGCTGCACACATGGGGTCGCCATGAATTGGAATCAACTTGGCAGCAACTAACAACAATAGGCTTGTAGTAGTATCTCATCGTGGTTTTATTTGCATTTCCCTATTGGCTGATGAGTTAATAAAAATCGACCTAAGGCTGATTACCCAAGACGTGAAGATAACTCATAATCCTTCTTACCCACGTCTCCATCTCTAACACCAGCCACCTACATAGTACTGTCTCTGTCTGACCCTAACCACCCAGAATTAGGTCAGACCTCATCCCTGGCCACCCTGTCAGGTCAAAACACACAAGTTAGGACTCTGTCCTTCAGACTGCTGGATAGGCAGATGCTGGTTCTCACTGCCCCCTGATGGGTTCAGTAATTCGCTAGAATGACGCACAGAACTCCTCGTCTATCCTTACTGTAACGACTTTAACAAAACCACAAACGAATGCAAATGACGAGATGCACAGGTCTCGCTCTAGAACTCGGCACGTTTCCATTGTCTCCAGAAACGTGCCACATGTCTCACCAATCCAGGAATCCCAACTGCTTCCCTATTGAGGATCTTTTATAACATTTATTAGGGCCTCAGTGCATGTGCATGATTGTGCGTCATTACATATGCATGATCGATCAAATCAATGAATATCCATGGTTGATTGTATCATGCCCCCCTCTCTTCCTGAAGTTATATCCTTTTTTTTTATTGTTGTAGTTTAAGTGAAAGTTTACATTTCAAGTTAGTCTCTCATACAAAAATTTATGCATACATTGTTATGTGACCCTAATTGCTCTCCCCATACAGTGACAGCACACTCATCCTTTCCATCCCTAATTTCCCGTGTCCATTCAACCAGCTCCTAACCCTCTCCGCCTTCGCATCTCACCTCCAGACAGAAGCTGCCCATTTAGTCTCATGTATCTACTTGAGCTAAGAAGCACACTCTTCACAAGTATCATTTTATGTCCCACAGTCCAGCCCAATCTTTGTCTGAAGAGTTGGCCTCGGAAATTGTTTTAGTTCTGGGCTGATAGAGAATCTGGGGGCCATGCTTTCCAGGGTTCCTCCAGTCTCAGACCATTAAGTCTGGTCTTTTTACTAGAATTTGAGTTCTGCACCCCACCTTTCTCCTGCTCCATCAGGGACTCTCTATTGTGTTCCCTGTCAGGGTGGTCATTGGTGGTAGCCAGGCACGATCTAGTTCTTCTGGTCTCAGGCTGATGAAGTCTCTGGTTTATGTGGCCCTTTCTGTCTCTTGGGCTAATACTTTCCTTGTGTCTTTGGTGTTCTTCGTTCTCCTTTACTCCAGGTGGTTGGGACCAATTGATACATCTTAGATGGCTGCTTGCAAGCTTTTAAGACCCCACATGCCACTCACCAAAGTAGGATGCAGAACATTTTCTTAATAAACTTTGTTATGCCAATTAACCTAGATGTCCCCCGAAAGCATGATCTGCAGACCCCCACCCGTGCTACTCTGTCCCTCAAAGTGTTTGTTTGTCTTCAGGAAACTTCTTAGCTTTTGTTTAGTCCAGTTGTGCTGACTTCCCCTGTAGTGTGTGCTGTCCTTCCCTTCACCTAAGATAATTCTTGTCTACTATCTAGTTAGTGAAGTTATTTTCCAGGTATGGTCTCTGGGGCTCCCACAACATTTGTACGGTTTAAATGTTGCCTGGCTATTTGGGAAAACAAAGACACCTTGCCTGCGGCAAATTCCAAGGGTTATTTTCAGGAACCAGAGACAAAAGACCAAATCCACTTCTTTGTCCCACATAACTAATGATGTTGAACATCTTTTCATGTTCTTATTTGCCTTCTATATATATTCTTTTTTGGTGAAGTGTCTAAGGCTTTTGCTTATTCTTAAAGTGGAATTTTTGTTGTCTTAGTGTTGAGTTTCAAGAATTCTTTATATATCCTGGATACAAATTCTTCGTCAGATAACCAATTTGAAAATATTTTCTCCCAGTGTGTAGCTTGCCTTTTCATCCTCTTAATGATGTCTTTCCCAAAACAAAAGTTTTTGATTTGATGAAGTTCAATTTAGTAATTTTTTTCTTTCATGAATCGTTCTTTTTGTGTCTTTGCTTAACCCCATGTCACAAGGTTTTCTCTTGTGTCTTCTTTTAAAGGTATAGGAAGTTTTATATTTAAACTTATGATCTATTTTGAGCTAATTTATGTATAAAGTATGCGGTTTAGGTTTCGGATTTTCTTTTGCATGTGAATGTCCAGTTGTTCCAGCACTTTGTTAAAGAGACTATCTTTTCTTTATTAAATTGCCTTTGCATCTTTGTTAAAAATCATTTGGCCATCGACTCAACAGCAATGGGTTCTGGGTTTATTTCTGAACTCTGTATTCTGTTCCGTTGATCGATGTGCCTGTCTCTTTGCTAGTACCACACGGTCTTGGTTACTGTAATTCATAGTAAGTCTTAAAATCAGATAGTGCCTTTACTCCAACTTTACTCTTCTTTTGCAAATTTGTTTTGGCTATTCTAGTTCCTTTGCCTGTCCATATAAATTTTAGAATCTGCGTGTCAATATCTATTTTTTAAAAACCTGTCGGTATTTTGATTGGAATTGCATTGAATTTGTAGCTCAACCTGGGGAGAATTGTCATCTTTACTACATCGAGTCCTCCAATCCAAGAACATGATATGTCTCTTCATGTATTTAGGTCTTATTTGATTTTGTTCAAATAAGACCTAAAGCACAGTGGTTAAAGCACTCAGCTGCTACTGAAAGGTGGGCGGTTCAAACCCACCAGTCACTCTGAGGGAGAAAGATGTGGCAGTCTGCTTCTGTAAAGATTTACAGCCTTAAAAACCATATGGGGCAGTTTCACTCTTCCTGTAGGTTGCTATAAGCGAAATCCACTCTACGGCAGTCGGTTTTGTTTTGTTTTTTATTTTGTTCATCAACATTTTATGGTTTTCAGAATACATGTCCTGTACTTGCTTTGTTAGTTTAAAAAGTAAATATTTTATTCATATTTGGAGCTATTATAAGGTATTGTAATTTTTTTAAATCTTGGTTTCAAATTACATATCACTTGTATACAGAAATATGACTAATTTTCGTGTGTTGACCTTGTATCCTACAAACTTACTCAACTCACTTATTAGTTCTAGGAGTTTTATGTAGAGCTTTTGGGATATTCTGGTGGACAGTGGTTAAGAGGTCGGCTGGTAACCAAAAGGTTGGCAGTTCGAATCCACCAGCCACTCCTTGGAAACCCTTTGGGGCAGTTCTGCTGTCCTGTAGGGTCACCTATGAGTCGGAATCAACTTAACGGCAACAGTTTTTTTTGGTTTTTTTTTTAGTTTTTGGGATATTCTACATAAAAAATCATGTTGTCTGCAAATAGCGACAATTTTATTTCTTCCTTTCCAATCTGGCTGCTATTTATTTCTTTGTCTTGGCTTATTGCCCTGGCTAAGACTTTTATTATGATGTTGTAATAGTAGTGAGAGTGAATATCCTTGCCTTGTTCTTCATCCTAGGGAGGCAATATTTTATCTTTCATCACTAACTGTGATGTTAGCTATAGGTGTTTTTGTCAATTCCTTTTATCAGATTGAGAAAGTTTGCTTCCATTCCTAGTTTGCTGAGTTTTTTGTTTTTTTTAAATCATGAATGGGTGTTGAATTTTAACAAATGCTTTTTCTGAGTCAATTGATGTGATCATTTTTCTTTAGACTATTTATTAATATGGTGGATTTTGTTGATAGATTTTCCTATATTAAACCAGCCTTGAATTCTCAGAATAAACATTACTTAGTTGTACTTTATTGTTATTATTATTCTTTTTATAAATTGCTGAATTCTGTCAACTTCTTCATTGTCAAGGATCGTAACATGTACCTTCTGTTATGTAATTATAGTTAAGTGGTTCCTGCTTTGTCTCTAAAAAAAAACTAAAATTTAAAAAGCCTCTGAAAAGCTATTTTTAGGATTATGACAGTGTAAATCTACTGTTCAGTATAGAACCAAGTAGAATTCTATGATTGCATTTCTTTGTGGAACCAGTATGCTCTTAACATCATAATCATATGGTTAATCTCCTTTTATACTCTATCAAGTTGTTCAAAATCATTGTTGGCTGATATCTTTCTTAGGCAGTTTTCTATTTTTCCTGGAGCTTCTGATTTTCTTTGTCTTTGTTAGGGGCAGAAGGGAGAAGAGACGTATTCTTTCTTCTCCTGACACGTAGTATATTCCAACTTTTTACACATTCCCTCTACTATTTGGAATTCATTCCATTCTTCTTAAATTTGCACTGGCTGTTTTCTAGGCCTGCTGCACAGCTGTCATCCGGGGATTTCTTTTTATTGGATTCCTGGCTTTGTTCCAGGGAAGGCAAGCTTTAAAACAGGAAAAGGTAGGAGTCTGTCAGGAACTATTAGAGGTAGCTGATATTAATAGCTAACATTTATTGAGTAATTACGAGGTGCCAAGCCCTGTTTTAAGCTCATTATATGGATTACCTCGTTTAATCCTCACCGCAACCTATGTGGTTATTATTATTCTCGTCTTAATTTTACAGATGAGGAAATTGAGGCCTAGAGAGGTCAGGTAATTTGCCTAAAGTTATACAGTTAATAAATGGTGGATCCAAGATCCCATTCAAGATGATGGGGCTCCAGAGCCCTCATTTTTAGGTGTAAGGAAGGGTTGTCTTCTACTGATGGAAGACTGATGAGCCCCTCCAGGCATGATTTACTCTACCAAGACCACTTGGCCACTGGTAAAACCGGGCTCAGATGTTCCCTTAAGTGTAAACTCATCCTGAACAGAATAATAAATTGTGGAGTTGGTCCTTCATCCCAGTCTTTCCACTACAGGCAGTCTCCGGGTTATGAACGAGATCTGTTCCTAACTGTGTCTTTAGGTGGAATTTCTAGGTAAGTCATAACAGGTGCATAAGGTTTTTATTTAGCCTTACCTTAGTGCAAGAAAAGGCTCAAAGCCTTTCCAGTGATTTAAAAGCTGCACCTGCAGCAGGTGAAGGTGATTGTGATGAAGAATTTGTTGCAAGTAGGGGTTGGTTCAGTACTTTCAAAGTGGGGGCAAATTTACATAACATTAAAGGGCAAGTACAAGTTGTCTGTGAGTTGGACGTTCATAACCCAGGGACTCACTGTACACCATATTGCCTTCTTAATAACGGGCCAGTGTACTTTAGCAACCCAACTAGCACCAACAGAAGTGGCTTAGGGAAGAACAAAGGATGTAGGAGCATGGACCACAGAGCCATCAGGCGGAGTGTGAAGGACCACCTGAAGACCAAAGAAGGACTCTGTTTGCCAGACAGGGAAGGAAGGGTCTTCCACTCTTCATCGATGCCCAAAACTGGAGTAAGGTCCAAAGGTGGTGGTGGAGTTATACAGCACATATTCTAAGCAACACAGGTCTAGTGACCTAGGGTCCCAGCTCGGAGAGATTTAGAAGCAGGTTCTGGAATGGATGAGAATACCATCAGACCTTGAAGTGAGACCCTCTCGCAGCTTTCCTTGCACTAAGGTGTGAGTCACTGTTTCTCTAGAACCCAACCAAGTCTAAACTTAACGACTTTAATTGGAGTCTCCATGCAAAGGCTCTAAAAAAGTGACAGTGAGAAAATAAAGTCTAGATCCATTTACATTATCATATATAACAGACACAATACTTCAGAAACATCTTGAAATTTCTAGAAATTTTGGAATATCCCCCCTTAGTTATTGATTTTTACCTTTGCTTCTTTTCATAATGAGCAATGTTCATAATCCCTATATGTTTTAGAGTCAGCAGGGAGGCAATATGCTGCCAGCAGGGAGGCATGGAAGGAGAGTAGGCGGCAAAGCTTGGGGAGAGAGAAGGTGGATCAGTAGGGTCGGCACACAGGAGGTTCGACATTACCTGAAGAGGGAGTTTCAAGTACAGGTTATTTACAGTTAAGGATATCAGCCACACAGTGTAGGGTTACTCAGCAGGTTTCCATTTTAAGTGCTCTCAGTCCTTCTGGCAAGGAGGCTCCTGGCTCACATTTAATGCACTAACCAGGCTGTTCTCAGAGTCCCTCTTCCCACCTCGGCTGTCCCTTTTGGCTCCTGGCAAAGGCCTAGCAGTTAGCTCCTTTGGCCCCAGTCTTCTTTGAAGCTCTACCCAGTCTGTGTCTACTCCACCCTTCTCTGATGCCCCTTCCCTGCCCCTCCTTCCTACTCCGGCTCTCACACACCTTGTGAAGCAACACCTCACCTGGTCCCCAGCCAGAGGGCAATTGGACCACTCTGCCCCCCCAGCTATAGGCCTGCCATGTATTCCTTGGGTATCTCACTGTCATTTTCCTGGGTGATGCCATTACTTCAGAGGCTGGACAGCACAGTGTATATGAGAGCCAGGCTTTCCTGGGCTCACTTCTCGGCTCTACACTTACCAGCAGTAGCCTGCTTCATCTTGCTGTGCTGGTCTGAACTCCAGGTACCACTAGTAACCAGTACCTGCATCATGGGATTGTTTAAGTGCACTTTAAATGAGTCAGTACACACAAAGTAATTAGAGCAGTGCCTGGCTCACACAAATGCCTTCACATTTCTTATTGTTACTGTTGTCATTGTTCCCCTTTGTATGTTGCAGCCCCTTCTTAGTTCCCTCACCCAGCCTCCTAAACCAACTCTGTGTGCACAACTGGCGGAGTAAAGAGAAGGAGGCAGATCTCAGCGAAAGACTGGTTGTTTCAAATGAAAGAGAGGAAGAAGTCATTGGTCCCTGTGCAGTTTCAGGCCAGGAAGAATGGGAGAAAGCCTTGACCGGGCATGGGAATGCAGGAGTACTGAGCTGGAACCATTGTGTTATATCATTAGTTATTTTATTAGTTATTTCATTCACTTGCAAATTAATGTTCCAGGAGGGGAGCACGATTCTTTTTTGGCAGTGCTTTTTGTCTAAAAGAAATGGAAGATATAAGATCTCAACCGGTTTTCGAGACATCGTTCAAGCGATGTATATTTATTAGCTATTCCGAGGGCCATGTCCCGGTCTCCTACCTGTGGCCTCTATTTGAGTTCTGAAGGCTGTTCCTTCCAGGTCCAGTGCAGGTTTTAAAATCACATTTTCTCATTACTTGAAATTTAATCTTAAAAGCCTGGAAATGTTGGCATAATTGAAGGACAGAGAGTGAAGCTGAATTGAATTCATATTTCGAGGGACAGAGTAACCAAAGGATAAAAGGTGTGAAGATGGTTTGCAAGGATCAGAGCTGCCTTAAACATAGCTTCTTCTCCCACACCCGCGTGGTTTTAAAGAAAGTGCAGGATTTATCAGAGCAGATAAATATCAGCTCAGCGTCTTCAGAATTCCAGGGGCAAAGGTTTATATAAAGTCCATTTCAACAAAATAATGATAGATTGCCCACATGGTGAAAAAAGCCGGGTATGCTGGTAATAAAAACATGAGTGATTTAGTTGTTGCATGCTAAGAGTTTCCACTTAAAGATAAGGGGTAAGGCCAATATATAAAAGCTATAATATTGGGCAAGATACGAATGGTGCTGTAGAAAATTAGAAACAGTGTGCTTTGGAAGGAGACAGGTCATACAGGGAAAAGATTACATCCAGCTGAGGAAGTTAAAAAAATTTGTTTTTTTTTTTTTCTTGTAAACTGTATTTAAGTATAGGGGTCACCATGAGTTGGAGTGACTACATGGCAACTGGTTTAAAAGGAAAGAAAAAGATTTGGTAGATATGATGGGGATGGGGTGGGGTGCGGGATTTCCAGGAGAAACAGTAATGTGAGCTCAGGCTCGGAAGCAGAAAAGAAACCCAGGAGAAGTCCAGAGCAATTGAAATGAGGCGTACAACTAAAAAATATGTAATAACATTAGGAAGATACCTTAGGTCAGTGCGGCTGGATGCCTTGATTTGGTAGAATGGGAGAGCCCCTGGGTAGTGCAAATCGTTAAGCCCCTGGGCTACTAGCTGAAAACTTGGAGGCTCGAACCCACCCAGAGGTACCTTGGAAAAAAGACCTGATGACCTACTTCCAAAAGGTCACTGCTAAAACACTGTAGAGTGCAGTTCTACTCTGCAACACATGGGGTCGCCATGAGTCAGAATTGACTTGATGGCAGCTGGTTTTGGTTTTTGGTGGGAGAGCCACTGAAGCATTTTCAGGAGGGGGGTCGGACAGTTAGTGCTTCGAGGACAATAATCAGAATAGGGTTTCAAAGATAGATTAGGATCCTAATTTTGGAGGCCAGCTAAGAAGTTTGGGTCCAGAAAATAAGTAATAAGGAAATTAAGGGGGGCAGGGGCGGGAGCAGGGGGTGCAGGACAATGTGTGAACGCTGGAGCTGCGCGCTGACAGCAGCAGAGGGACTAGGTGAGTGAGGGCTTGGGTAGGCACATGCAGGTGAGAAAGGAGAGACAAGACAGTAACTCAAACTTGCAGGACTGAACGATGAGGACTGGGGGTGGAGTGTTCCTACTAGCAAATGGAAAGCAGGAGACAGTGTCCGGGCGATGCTGAAGAATTTGGTTTTGGACTCTCTGTGCTTGACAGCTGAGAGGTGGAAGCAAGAGTCTGATTCTCAGGAGAGAGGTCAGTGCTAGAGGCAAGGAGCTGAAAGGAGTGATCTGCAGAGCCTTGACAGGTGAGGGAGGGTTTAGTTTGAGGAGAGAGAGAATGATTGAGAGTAAGACCTTGACTGATCCAAGGATAAAATCCTTGACAAATGGAAGAGCAAAAGGAACCCGGCGTGGCTGTTTTGAACTGAGTAAGAGACCAACAAACGTGTAGGAGAAAGAAGAGAAATTCAAGGGCCAGATATATAGGGCCTTGTAGGCTGTGGTAAGGACTTTGAATTTTTTATTCCGAGTAAGACGGAAAGCTATGTCAGGTTTAAGCAGAGCAGTGTGATCTGGATGGTAAGGGTAAACATGTTGCTCTAGGAACATAGCACTTCACCTAGCCTTCCAGGATCAGGAGACTTCTGGAGCATAGCCAAGAAACAAGTGTGAAAAGGGCAGAGAGATTAGTTCCATCTAAGGCCTGGAGGTGAGCTCAAGCATGGAATGTTCAAGGAATAGAAGGTGTGGGGCTGGTCACTAAGGGCCTTGCCAGCAACGTGAAGGGATTTAAACTTAATCCTGAAGGCACTTGGGAGCCAGTGAAGGTTTTATGTAGGAAGAGTGACATGGTAAGTGACATGTTCCTGGTAAAGATTACTCTGTCTGCTATGTGGAGGACGGCAAGACTGGTGGTATGAAGACCAGGTAGAGAAATCCAGAGGGGAAGGTAGCCTGCATCAAGACAGCACCACAGGGTTGGAGAAAAGAAAACGCCTCATTCTTGATCAGCTTGACTTATGTACATTTAGAGTGTAAGGAACAGGGTGTCAGTCCTGACAGACTGTAAGTTCCTTTGCTCTGAAAATGTTTCATGTCTCTCTCTTGGATCCCAGACTCTCCGTGTTCTCCTGCATAAAGACAATAGCAGCAGGAGGTGGGCAGTGCCATTCTGGGTGTCCTTGCACTTACCTCTTGCATTCAGCCTTGGTAATGAAATGCAAGGAGCCTGGCTGCTTAGTTGTGTCTGCCCACGAGTTTGGAGGAGGCAGACATAGGCTGAGGGCTGGAGTAATGAGCTTGTGGGCCTGGAAACCTGTGCACTGATTTTAGGTTTAACAGGCATATTAGAAAAGCTACCTTTAGGAGACTGCAAGGCTGGAATTATTAAAATGATAGGTTTAGAGCATCCTTGAGACAAATGTACTGCTCTTGGGATCAGCCCGCTAGATATTTATGAATATTTTTCACAGAAACCAGTATCAAATGGATGCAGTAATGATATATGGGGGCAAGGGGACACGTAGCAGGAGGATATGCAATTCAAAGTTTTGATATGGGCTGGACTGCCACCCTCCTTCCCCAAACTGTACTGAAACTCAGTCAAATCAGTTAATGCCTATTTTGATGGACTCATTTGTTGGAACAACAAATCAATGTGCAAACGCTTTTATAATTTATCAGGATAGGAGGACAGGTGTCTTGCCAATTTTTTATCCCAGTAGGAATAAACTCAACGGCAGTGGGTTTGGTTTGGTTTTCTTGACTCTATTAGTACTCTCGTTCAGTTTTTCTATTTCTAATCTTATTGGCTTACTCCAGTTTTTCCGGGCTTTGCAACCATGGGGATGGGCCGATTTGCATCACTATTCAACTACTTTGCATCTTTGTAGGATCCTGGGCTAATCGGTTTGAAGCCTGCTGTAGAGGAGAACTGAGTCAACAAATCATCACAGTCAATAACAGTGTTAACACGAAAGAACACGAGAAAAATTTGAACTAATGATTTTTTTATGGGTATATATCTGTCAGGGGAAAAATGTCCAGGAGTGGCTTTCTCTCCCTTGATTATATTCTTAGTAAAGTTGCCCGTGACTGGGATTTGCATTAAACGTCCAGTGTGTGTTTAGAAATATTTTCTTTCCTGTTTCTATATCTTGTAGCCACAGTAAAAAGACTTCTTAGGGTTGTAGAAGATTTTTAAGAAAGTAAATTATGGTGGGTTGAATTGTTAATAAATTTTGCAGGTGGAGTAGAAACGACTGTCATTGTGTAATATGATCTTCCAGGTGCAAATGAATATGTCCTTAGATGTCCTTTTGTACAAAACCCATTAAGCCTAAATATATTTAGAATCAAGTTAGCCACAGAATTATTAATGCCTTTCTACCTCACAGGGGAGAATGGAAGCATACGGTATTAACATCAGGTGAGGGAGAGCCCTCTAGCGGAAAGTCATCGGGGCAGACACTGGAACAGGCGAGAAAACCGAGACATCGCGGGAGAAGGAACGTTAAATTTAGCAGAGACAGTTGAACTGCATCGTGTAAACATGAATGTGACATGCCATAGCCCCTGCTGACTTGGAAAATTTTTATCAACAAATCTGTCATGTAGTCTCATCAAGAATTTATTGAGGCATTGTGCTAAGTGGGTACTAAAATTAAAATCGTGGTTTCAAGGACAGACAACATTCTTCATAGCCCTCACATGAAAAGCCTGGGATGGGCCAGGTTAGGGAGTGGCAGGTGCATTTTGGTAATAAATAGAAAATTCAGTCTAAATTGGATAAGATGTCCCGGCCCTAGTTAGGGATAGAGTTTTCTCATCATTTCAGTTGCTTCTTTAAGCAGAAGAAACCATTCTAACCTGGGCCACCCGTCCCTTACCTTCTCCAAGGTTATCACATTGGTTGGGCCGTGAATATATTGTAATTCATTGCATTGTTTATCTTATAACTAGAAAGAAAATTACAAGACGGTTTTTTCTCCTTAAATCCCTGATTATAAAGCATACATGAGATTGTAATGACAAATTTATACAAACATGTTCATACTCTCTTGGCTGTTGGTGCCTTCTTTTTGCCATTCATTAGAAATAAAATGAGAGGAGACTGCAATATCTTAAAACTGCAGTTTAAATGATTTATTGATGTGAGTGGTTTTTGTCTTAGTCAACGTTCTCAAGAGAAACAGAACCAGTGACGTATATATATAGAGAGAGAGACAGACAGAGGTTTACCTCAAGGAATTCGCCCACACAATTGTGGCAGTTGGCAAGCCCAAAATCTGTAGGTCAGGTAGCAGGCTGCAGACTTCTGCAGGCTTGCATCCCGAAATCCATAGGTCAGGTGACAGGAAGAGTGCAGGAACACATGAGGGAGAGAGCAAGAACACTAAAGAATAAGGGACAGGGAGTTCTGCCAAAATATTTATTGATAGTCTGGAGGCAGACCACACCCTACAGAAACTCCCCTTTAACTTGATTGATTGCTTACCGTAGATTACATTACGGAAAATGATTACATTAGATTATAGCAACTAGTCTAGTGTTTGGCCAAACCACTGGGAATCATAGCCTAGCCTAGTTGACACATAAAATTAACCATCCCTTTATATAGGGTGCTTCTAAGCATGCCATATAGGGAATACCCTTCTGCACATGTGCATTCATGCATGCATTCCTAAAACAATCCAGCTCCAACGAATGAGAGTTGGGACCTCTTGCTTACATCTCTCTTATTGAGCATCACCCATAAGGCCTTCTCGAGAGTTCAGAAAGCATGTTTTCAGGCAATGCTAGTACCCTTCAAAGTCTGCTTAAGATTCATCTGTAACCCATGCAGTATAGTCGCCAGTGAAAATGTAGACATGTTGGCACATTTTAGCCAGAACTACGATCACCTTTGTTTCTAGTCTGTGACACTAGAGAGTGTATGAGTTTCTAGTCAGCAGACCTGGTTTGTCCTTTCATGGACAGAGAGCAGCTATGGCAAGGTTTTATAAATCCTGTTTGTACTTTGGAAACCCTGGTGGTGTAGTCATTAAGAGCTATGGCCACTAACCAAAAGGTTGGCAGTTTGAGTCCACCAGGCACTCCTTGGAAACTCTGCTCAGTCCTGTAGGGTCACTATGAGTCAGAATCGACTCAATGGCAACGGGTTTTCATTTTTTTTTTTAATTTGCACTTCAGGGACCAAGTAAAGTCTCATATCTCCCATGAAGCCTGCTCTGCCTGATAAGTATGGCGTCTCTGAAGTCTCAGTGGTCTTCCTCTCTGCAGGGCCCATTGCTCAGTCATAGGCTGTGTGATATAGTGGCTTATCACCTTTGCTGTGGATGTCTGCTCTTCTTGGTACATGTGCATCTCCTTGAGGGCAAGGGCAGTGTCTTAGACATCTTGGATCTAGTTCATTCATTCATTCATTTACTCATCCAATAAATAATTACTGAGCTCCTATTTGGTGCCAGGTCCTATTCTATTCACTGGGGATATATTGGTAAACAAAATGAACAAGATCTTTTTCCTTATAGAATGGAGTCGTGGTGGGTGCTGGGATGAACATTAAACACATAACCAAAAAAAACCCAAATAAACATAAATTTATACCCTGTGATAAATGTTAAGGAGGAAAAGGGGATAGGACACACTAAGAGAGAACAATGGACGGCCTTATTTAGATTGGGGCAGGTGGGGGTCAAGAAAAGCCTCTGAAGTGGTGATGTTTAAGCTGAAAACTGAAGACACATAGTGTTCCCTGTACAGCAAGTGCTAAGAAGTATTTGTTGCTTTGAGGAATGTTTAACTGTCTATAAGATCATATAATATTAACCTTCTCAGTACAGAGAATCCTCCTGGCTGTGTCTTCCAATCCAGCTGCTTCTCTCCCCTTATTTGCCACCCACGTTCTTTCCGGTGCTCCCTGGTGCTATATAACCCATGGAAACCCCTGCTGCATCAGCTCAAGCTACAATGAAAGTGAAACAGTTGGACCCCAGTGCTACTTGCAGAGTTAGGACAAAGGTTATTCTCGTTCATATATTTAGGAAGCATTTTAGCTGTCTTTAGGACACATACCCTAAAGACAGCAGGTGCCCTTGAATAGCAAAATAGAAAGCACACGGACTTTGGAATTAGCAGATCTGGGTTTGAATTCCAGTCTTGTGACCTTAAACAGACTATTTCATAGTCTCAGTTTCCTCATCTGTAAAATGAGAGCAAGCTCATTTTGAACTCCCAAGGTTTTCTGAGGATTAATATAAGGCAGGGGGTCCCTGGGTGGCACAAACAGCACTCAACTACTAGCTGAAAGTTTGGTGGTTCAGACCTATCCAGAGGCTCCTCGGAAGACAGGCCTGGCAATCTGCTTCTGAAAGGTCACACACACAGTGTCATCACTAGAGGGG
Source organism: Trichechus manatus latirostris (assembly GCF_000243295.1). NCBI lineage: Eukaryota > Metazoa > Chordata > Mammalia > Sirenia > Trichechidae > Trichechus > Trichechus manatus. The sequence continues at coordinate 16,697,442 of NW_004443986.1, forward strand.
TGCGGGGAGTGTGGCTGCACCAGGTGACACTGTCAGAGGGGGTGACACCAAAATGACTATAAAATTTTTGTGCAGTGTTTGAGCAGATATTTAATAGTTTTTAATAAAACTATCCCTGTAGTTAGTTATAACAACAAAAACATTTTTTTGTAAGCCTAGCTTACATGTATCAATATACCTACAAGGCTAAAACTCTATACTAATTTACTTTTTGAAACTTCTAGTGCCCTCCAGTCAGAGCTGTCATTAATATCCAATTACAGTGGTGCTTCAGATCAAGTGGTTTTGTCTGCATGCCCTATAAGCAAGCGCTGTTTTCATTGCTGCTGGTATTTTTATAGTCACTGGTTTTGTCAGATTTTCTGGTGTTTCCACTCTTATTTAACATTGTGCTGGAAGTCCTAGCTAGAGAAATAAGGTATGAAAAAGAAATAAAGGGCATCCAAATTGGAAAGGAAGAAGTAAAACTGTCCTTATTTGCAGATGATATGATCCTATACGTACAGAACCCCAAAGATTCCACAGGAAAACTACTGAAACTAATAGATTTAGCAGAGTAGCGGGATACAAAATCAACATACAAAAATTAGTTGGATTCCTATACACCAACAAAGAGAACTTCTAAAAGGAAATCAGGAAAACAATACGATTTATAATAGCCCCTAAAAAGATAAAATACATAGGAATAAATCTATCCAGGGCTGTAAAAGACTAATACAAAGAAAACTACAGAACTATTGCAAGAAACCAAAAGAGACCTACATAAATGGAAAAACATACCATGCTCACAGACAGGAAGATAGAACATTGTGAAAATACCAATTCTACCCAAAGTGATCTATAGAAATAATGCAATTCCAATCCAAGTACCAACAGTATTCTTTAATGAGATGGAAAAACTAATCACTAACTTAATATGGAGAGAAAGAGGCCCTGGATAAGCAAAGTGTTATTGAAGAAAAGGAACAAAGTAGGAGGCCTCACACTACCTGATCTCAGAACCCACTATACAGCCACGCTAGTCAAAACGGCCTGGTACTGGTACAATGACAGTATCTTAGGCTGGGTTCTCTAGAGAAGCAAAACTAGTAATGTGTATAAATATATATAGAGAGAGAGATTTATATCAAGGAAATGGCTCACATGGTTGTAGAGGCTGGAACGTCCCAGGTCCGTGGGTCAGACTTCTCCTGATATATGTAGTCACAGGGGCTGGTGAACCCAGGATCAGCAGGTCAGAGAGCAGGTCTCTTGTTCACAGGCTGCGAAGATTGATGAATCCCAAGGATCAGCAGGCAAGACCACAGGTAAGCTGCTAGCTCAAGTCCCAAGAACTGGAGATCAGATGAACAGGAGCCAGCTGCAGGATCCAGAATGAGCAAAAGCCACAAGCCTTGCCAGAATATCCACTTATATTCAATTCAGGCCAGATGCCCAAGGAAACTCCCTTTCAATTGATTGGTTACTCACAGCAGATCCCATCATGGAGGTGATCACATAATATCAAATCTTATCATGGAAGTGATCACACCATCATACAACTATCAAATCACTGAGGATCATGGCCCAGCCAAGCTGACACACAGCCTTAACCATTATAGACAGACACATAGACTAATGGAATAGAATCAAGAACCCAGATGTAAATCCATAAATCTGTGGTCAGCTGATCTTTGACAAAGGCCCAAAGTCCATTAAATGGGGAAAAGACAGTCTTTTTAACAAATGGTGCGGCAAAACTGGATGTCCATCTGTAAAAAAAAAAAAAAAACAGCACCCATACCTCACACTATACACAAAAATTAACTCAAAATAGATCAGAGACCTAAATATAAAACCTAAAACAATAAAGATCATGGAAGAAAAAATAGGAACAACACTGGAGGCCCTAATACATGGCATAAAGAGAATGCAAATCATGAGTAACAGTGCACAAACACCAGAAGAGAAACCAGATAGCTGGGAGCTCCTAAAAATTAAACACTTGTGCTCATCACAATTCTTCACCAAAAGAGTGAAAGGAGAACCTACAGACTGGGAAAAAAATTTTGGCTACAATATATCTGACAAGGGTCTAATATCTAGAATCTACAGAATACTTCAGTATCTCAATAACAAAAAGACAAATAATCCAATAAAAAAAAATGGGCAAAGGATATTAACAGACACTTCATCAAAGAAAACATTCAGGGCAGCTAACAGACACATGAGGAAATGCTTGCGATCATTAGCCATTAGAGAAATGCAAATCAAAACTACAATGAGATACCATTTCACCCCAACATTTCTGTCACTAATCAGAAAATAATAAATGTTGGAGAGGTTGTGGGGAGATTATAACTCTAATGCACTTCTAGTGGGAATGTAAAATGGTACAACCACTATGGAAAATGATATGATGCCTCTTTAAAAAGCTAGAAATAGAAATACTATATGATCTAGCAATCCCACTCCTAGGAATATCCTAGAGAAATAAGAGCTGTCACACGAATAGACATGTGCGTACCCATGTTCACTGCAGCATTATTCACAACAGCAAGAAGATGGAAACAACCTAAGTGACCATCAGTAGACGAATGGATAAACAAATTATGGAACATAAACACGATGGAATACTACACAACAATCAAGAACAATGATGAATTCATGAAACATCTCACATGGATGAATGAAATAAGTCAATCACAAAAGGACAAATATTGTATGAGACCACTGTTATAAAAACCAAAGAAAACGTTTATGCACAGAAAGAAACAATCTTTGATGGTTATGAGGGAGAGGAGGGGTGGGGAGGGGAAATCACTAACTAGATAGTAGACAAGTATTAACTTTGGTGAAGGGAAAAACAATAAACAATATAGGAGAAGTCAGCACAACTTGACCAAGGCAAATCATAGATGTGTTTAGACACATCCAAACACCTTGAGAGACCAAGTTACTGGGGCTGAGGGGTGGGGACCATGGTCTTAGGGGACATCTAGGTCAATTGGGATAACATAGTTCGTAAAGAAAATGTTCTGCATCCTACTTTGGTGAGTAGCATCTTGAGTCTTAAAAGCTTACGAGAGGCCATCTAAGATATATCTACTCGTCCCATCATGTTCGGAGCAAAGGAGAATGAGGAAAACCAAAGACACAAGGAAAATATTAGTCCAAAGGACTAATGGACCACATGAACCACAGTGCCTACCAGTCTGAGCCCAAAGGAACTAGATAGCGCCCTGCTACCACCACCAACCACTCTGACAGGGATCACAATAGAGGGTTCTGGACAGAGCAGGAGAAAAATGTAGAACAAAATTTAAATTCACAAAAAAAGACCAGATTTACTGGTCTGACAGAGACTGGATGAACCCCCGAGACTATGGCCCCTGGACACCCTGCTAACTCAGTACTGAAGCCACTTCCAAAGTCCACCTTTCAGCCGAAGATTAGACAGGCCTATAAAACAGGCAATAGCTCAGGTGAGGAATGTGGTTCTTACTTCAATCAAGTAAATGAGACCAAATGGGCCACACCTGCCCAAAAGCAAAGATGAGAAGGCAGGAAGGGACAGGAAAACTGGACTAATGGACGTGGAGAATGTCCTGGATTGAATTGTGTCCCCCAAAAATATGTGTATCAGTTTGGTTAGGCCATGATTGTGTGATTGTCCACCATTTTGTCATCTGATGTGATTTTCCTATGTGTTATAAATCCTGTCTCTATGTTGTTAATGAGATGGGATTAGTGGCAGTTATGTTAATGAGGCAGGACTCAATCTACAAGATTAGATTGTGTCTTAAGCCAATCTCTTTTGAGATATAAAGAGAAGTGAGCAGAGAGACGGGGACTTCATACCACCAAGAAACAAGAGCCAGGAGAATAGTGCATCTTTTGGATGCAGGGTCCCTGTGCTGAGAAGCTCCTCAGCCAGGGGAAGATTGATGACAAAGGACCTTCCTCCAAAGCCTTCCCCTGGAGCTGACACCCTGAATTTGGACTTGTATCCTGCTGGACTGTGAGAGAATAAATTTCTCTTTGTTAAAGCCATCTACTTGTGGTATTTCTGTTATAGCAGCACTAGATAATTAAGACAAGAACCCAAGGTGGAAAGGGAAAGGGGGAGAGTGCTGACACATTGCGGGGAATGCAGCCAATGTCACAAAACAATTTGTATATAAATTTTTGAATGAGAAGCTAATTTGTGCTGTAAACTTACACCTAAAACACAGTAAAATTAAAATAATAATAATTTTTTTCTAGTGTTTTAGCTACAATATTGTGGTAATCTGTATTTGTGAACCTGTATCAATAACTTTTTTGAGAATGAAGTATTAATTAACGGAAAAGAAGAAGTGATGTATGAGAGTTATGATTTACGAGTAACATTAGTACAAAAAATATTACTAAGGATTCTGTATGGTTTGGTATGGGAGGAGATCCGTGTGTGTGTGTGGGGGGGTGACACCATGAGTTACCCCACTGGGTGACACCAACCCTAGTGACACCATAGCACACACAGCCTTGAAAACCCTATGGAGCAGTTCTACTCTGCACACATGGGGTCACCATGAGTCAGAAATGACAGGATGGCAAATAACAACAATGTAGGGCACCCAGGCACAGAACACGCAGTCACTAAACATTCATTATAATCTCCTGCCCTCCTTCTCCCCTCTTTACTGACCCACTAAGCCCCAGTTTCTCTCTAGCTCCCTAGTTCTCCCCTTTGCTCCGTGGTCACATGAGGGCCACCATCCTTCCCTCAAAACCAGCTTTTAGAGCCAGAATCTACTTCAATTGTGAGACCTAATGGGCCACCTGGGACCCAACAGCAGGGGGCATGTGGGTTCCTAGGGACTGAGCAAGACTTCAGTACCACTTGGGAGAACAGTCCAGAGCAAGCCAGACAACAGGACCAATTCCCATAATCACTCTGGGGATCAACAAAATGTTTGGTCCAGGAGACCTGGGGACACCGGGCAGGGTGATCATTCAAAATCTGGGAGCAGGGGCCAAAGACCCCCAGACAGAAGCCCAGGCCTGTGGGTGGGGCTAACCTAGGAGGGAGGAAGGAAAGCTATGATTCAGAGCTCCGACTGCAACAGGTTTGGTTTTGGGTACACCTCCAGGAAGGATCCTGGTGGTGCAGTGGTTAAAGCGATAGGCTGCTAACTGAAAGTTTGGTGTTCGAACACGCCAGTCACTCTGCAGGAGAAAGATGTGGCAGTCGGCTACCATAAAGATTTCAGTCTTGGAAACCCTATAGGGCAGTTCTGCTCCGTTCTATACAATCACTATGAGTCAGGATGGACTCGACAGCAATGAGTTTGGTTTGGCTTCAAACCTCGAGGAGTCCCTGGGTGGTGCAAGCAGTTAATGTGTCTGGTGGCTAACTGAAAAGTTGGAGGTTTGAGTCCACCCAGAAGTGCTTCAGCCAAAAAGCCTGGCAATTTACTTGCAAAAAATCAGTCATTAAAAACCCTGTGGAGCACAGTTCTACTCTGACACACATGGGGTTGCCATGAGTCAGAATCAACGTGCTGAAAACTGGTTTAGACCCTCGGGGGCGGGTACATTAGTGATTCAGCGGTAGCATTATCACCTTTCATGTGGGAGTTGTCGGTGTGATGTGCCGTCAAGTTGATTCTGACTCACAGCAACGCTGTAGGACAGAACAGAACTGCCCCATGGGGTTTTCTAGACTGTAATCTTTACAGGTGCAGATTGCCAGGTCTTTTCTCCTGTGGAGCCGCTGGTAGGTTTGAACCACCAGCCTTTCAGTTAGCAGTGAGCACTTAACCATTGTGCCACCAGGGCTCCTTTCATGCGGGAGACTCGGGTTCAATTCCCAACCAAGGCACCTCATGTGCAGCCACCACCCATCTATCATTGGAAGCTTGTGTGTAGCTGTGATGCTGAACACGTTTAAGTGGAACTTCTAGACTAAGAGGACGTAGGAAGAAAGGCCTAGAGATCTACTTCCGAAAATCAACCAGTGAAATCCCTATGGATCACAACAGTCTGATCTGAAACCGATCATGGGGATGGCACAGGACCGGGCAGTGTTACATTCAGTTGTGCATGAGGTCACCATGAGTCAAGGGCCAACTCCATGTCAGCTAACAACAAAACAAGATCTCCAGAGAAGAGTCCATTTTAGGTCCCCAGGGATAGGGGTGTGAGCAGGTTCCTGAGGTGTCTCCAGCGAGATCTGTAGGTAACTGCACCAGTGAGCTCAGCCTTGGGAATGAGACAACACAGGGTGGGGGAAACAAAGAAGGCAGAGAACTAAGGGAGGAAGAACAGCAGACAGGACATTTTGCTTATCTGCAAATGTTATATGCAATTATAGTACAATCTGTCTTATTCCCTTACAGGTAAGCACAAATGCTTCCAGCTTGAGAACGGCAGATCCAAAAGGTCGGAGTGCATTGTTGGCTGATATCCAGCAAGGAACTCGCCTACGAAAAGTCACACAGATCAATGACCGCAGCGCCCCACAAATCGAGAGTAAGTGAGCAAGTTGGCCAGGCGACCGTGAGCTAAGGAGACAAGGCAGGGGTTGCATTTGTTACTGGGACACATGTTAGTCCATGTCAGACCCGTCAGTGCACAGGCCGGGGGGCCAGAGAAACCGAGCTTCCCTTCAAGGTCTTGTAGGTGGTTTATAACATACCTTCCATCGCTTTCAAACATTAAAAAATATCTCCATGGTGGGGTGGCCTTGTTTTTTATTGTGGTAAAGTATGCCTAACATAAAATACACTTTTTTAAAGTATACAAACCAGTGGCATTTAGTACATTACAGTGTTGTGCAACCATCACCGCTGTCTAGTTCCAGAACATTTTTTTCACCCCAAAGCAAACCCCCTACCCATTAAGCAGTTACTCCACACCTTCGCCTCTTCCCAGACCCTGGCAACCCCATAATCTATTTCTGTCTTTATGAATTTAACTATTTTGAACATTTCATATAAATGGAATCACACAGTGTGTAGGCTTTTATGTCTGGCTTCTCCCACTCAGCATAACGTTTTCAAGGGTCATCCATGTCATAGAATGTTTCAGCACTTCATTCTTTTTTAGAATTGAATAATGCTCTATTGTACAGATATACCATATTTTGTTTATTCATTGTGAGGTAACTTTTAAAGATCACTTACTGTGAATAGAGATCAAAGGTTATTAGCAGTGACCAGGGGCGGCCAGGCAGGTGGGAGGGAAGGGAAAAGGGGGACAGGGGACACTGAGCTTCTGTTAAAGGTGATGGGAAATTTGGAAACAGATAGTGGTGATGGTTGAACAACATGATAAACGTAGTTAATGTCACTGAATTGTACATGTTAGAACGTTGAAATGGCAAATGTTTTGTTTTATATCTATACCACAATAAAATAAATGTATGGGAGGGGAGATCACTTACCCTGTTTCAGCATAATCCTGACAGTGACAGAAAATTAAATCTCAACATGAAAAAAATGCAAGGATTTTATTTTGTTTCCACATGGAAAAAGATGTATTGATGATTCTGTCTCATGGGATCATATGAGTGCAGCTCTCTAAAGTATGACAGAATAAAAGGAGCCTTATGCTTGGGTCAGTGACACACGTTTGAGTTCTGGTTCTGCTGCCAGGAAAATCAGTGAACCTTTTTGAGGCTCAGTTTGCTCATCTGCAAAATGGGGAACATAATATCTGTTCTCTTTTAACTCAGTACTGAAGCCACTCCTGAGATTCACCCTTCAGCCAAAGATTAGACAGGCCCATAAAACGAGTCTAAATGGGCATACCAGCCCAGGGGCAAGGACGAGAAGGCAGGAGGGGACAGGAAAGCTGGTAACGGGGAACCCAAGGTTGAGAAGGGGAGAGTGTTGACATGTTGTGGGTGTGGCAACCAATGTCACAAAACAATATGTGTATTAATTGTTTAATGAGAAACTGATTTGCTCTGTAAACCCTCATCTAAAATACAATAAAAAAAAAAAAAGATAAGAACAATTAAAAAAAAAAGGATGCCTGGATGCATCCACATTTACTGTATTTTCACAGAGCTCAATAGATACTTTTGATGAAGGAAAGGGCAGAATCATTGGTCCAGTGTCCCAAACACGGACCCATCATCAGCCAACGAATTGGCTCAGTCAACCAAGTGTCTTACCTGAGCAAGTTGTCTTACCTGAGGGAACAAAGACACCACCTAGAATAAATGAAATTATATCACCTTTAAAAAAATAAATAAAACTTGTTCTTTGTTTTTTGCCAAGATAGTTGAAGGCTGAAATAATATATGCAGAACTATTAATGTAAGGTATTAATATATTTGAAATGAGGTACATGATGGTAATTCTCAAAGATGATTTTGAAAATATAGTTGTATCTGGTATCTGTGATTATATGTGTTAATGCGCAAGGATAGACAAATTTTTTTTTTTTATTGTACTTTAGGTGAAGTCTTACAGAACAAATAGTTTCTCATGAAACAGAAGTACACATGTTGTTTTATAACATTGGTTAACAACCCCACAACATATCAACCCTCTAACTTCTCAACCTTTTTTTTTTTTGGTGAAAATACACATAGCCAAAGATACACCATTTCAAAAATTTCTACATGCACAGTTCAGTGACATTGACTACGCTCTTCGAATTGTGCTGTTATTCTCACTTAAGATGAAGGCTTACAGAACAAAATAGTTTCTCATTTAACAGTTACTACAAATGTTGCCCCATGACAATGGTTAACAATCTCACAACACATCAACAATATCCTTACTCAACCTTGGGTTCCCTATCACCAGCTTCCTTGTCCCCTTCTGCTTTCTGGCCCTTAGACAAATTTTTTTAAGAAGTATTTTCAACATCGTTTGCAACAAAAATTAGTTTCTGGTTATACCCACTATCTTATTAGTTAGGCCCAAAGAACAGATAATACCATTTTATTGGAACATTCATTTTCTAATATAATATTTTGTAATGTTAATACTCAAAATAATCTGGCCGCATTCAGCCACCAGTGGGCACTGTGCGCTAATTTCTTGGTGCATATTAGCCTCAGGTTATAAACCTTTTCTGCCAGGATTCTTGTTGAAGCTAAGTATCTTCTCATTGTTTGGGGCTGGTAATCACACACCCTGGAAGAGCGGGATTAGTGACACATCTCGGGGTCTTGTGAGCCTTCTCTTCCATAGAAACCATCTGCAGGGGCAGGGGACGATGAGGGGCTGGGGAAGTGAGAGCCGGGGAGGCAGAGAAGGGAAATGCTGAGGCACAAGTCTTTGAAGGCCTTCACTTCCTGCTTGTGGTTCTGGTAAAGGCTCTGTGGACAAGAAGTTAAAATTACTGGCTGAATGGAATCTGTGGGTTTTCTTTGTCTAGCCTCCTACAGCCAAGTTGAAAATAGGACTAACACTACACCTAGGACCCTGTAGGACAGAGTAAAACTTCCCCACAGGGTTTCCAAGGCTGTAATCTTTACGGAAGCAGACTGCCACATCTTTCTCCCATAGAGCGGCTGGTGGGTTTGAACCACCAACTTTTGGGTTAGCAGCGCTTTAACCACTGCACCACCAGGACTCCCTACACCTATAATGTTTGGGTTTTCTAATTTGAAAGGTGCAGCCAGTCCCCCTCTCCCCTCCCCGCTGACACCTACAAAATGGGAGTATCTAGGTCCCTTTGTTTTGGTTACTTTTCAGGGTGGCTGGCCACTGATGGTCAGCACTTTGGTGGGACCGGAGAGTGTTGCAGGCAGACCTAGACCCATGAGACCACAGGGTCTCAAGGCAGAGGGCGCTTGGGGAAGACCCTGGTGCAAGGGCAGCGTTGGAGGTGGGAGAATGAGAAGGCCGCCAAGGGCTCTCGAATCCTCATGTACTTGTCTCTTTACTCAGATTCTAAGGGAACCAACAAAGAAGGAGGTGGTTCTGCAAACTCCAGAGGTGGGAGCACACTTCCAGCCTTGGGAGATCTGTTTGCTGGGGGCTTTCCTGTGTTACGACCAGCAGGTCAGAGGGATGCAGCAGGTAAGAAAGAATCCAGACCTGCCACCTTGTGATCTTTATCTCCTTTAACTTGTAGAAGCAGCTGGGACATCCTCACATGTCAGTGGGTGATCTGCTTTCAGTGAACAGTCATATAGTAGGAGATCATGTATTTGGAAGCCTAAGCGCTGGAGGTTTCCGAACCACAGAATTGTTCTCAAGGTAGCTTTTAAATCATCATCCTATTTAAATCACCCCATTGTAATAACTAAAGAATGATTTGCTATAGTGTGTAGTACCTGGCAATGTTGTAATAGTGGCCCAGACAGAGAAATACAGACAGAGGATGCAAATCTTAATCAAAAGAGGCATTGAAGATCTAGTGGGGGTTGAGCTGATAGAGCTACAAAGTGAAGAAGCCAACAGACCAGGAAACATTGATCCTCTTGGAAATGAGCATAAATCCTTGGAAAAGGGGGCCTTGAACTTGAAAAGGAAGCAGTGGAACTGGGATATTCCAGGTCATTTGACCTAGGTCACCAAGTGCAGGGTATCTCCCCATTGTCTTCTGAGTTACCGTATATCTTCAGATAATCTTGAATCTTCCTCTGATACAGAAACAGAAAGTCCTTGTTCACAAAGTGGTGGGGTGAGGATAAACTCTAGGCAGAGAGCTTCTGGTTGGGTACTCCCGAGAATCTACCCTGGAACCTAACAGCTAATTAGCCTAGAGGGTACCAGGGAATGAGAGTGAGGGGTGGTCTTGAGGTGAGGAAGGGCAGGTCAGAGCAGTCCTGTGCCCTGGTGCCCTGGGCTTGGAGACACAGAGGCCCTGGGTCGATGAGGGCAAGTGAGCACTGCAGACAATCTGGCATGGCCTGGCCTGGGCTTGTCCTGGACGAAGTCAGCATGTTGACGCTGAACAGGGCCTTGTGTAGCCCGCCGGCCCTCGTGTGTAACAGCTGCTGCACCTGAGGCCTTCTCACTGGACATGCAGGAAGAGGTGTCCGCCATGCTTCTCACTCACATTGCATTGAGAGGGTCAGGGATTCACACACACTCACACACACACACACACACACCTTTGGACTTTCTCTTTCCCTTGTTGCAGAACTAACTCAGAACTCATTTCACTTCCAGGTGGCAAGACAGGGCAGGCCCCTGGCTCCCGAGCACCTTCTCCCAGGCTTCCCACCAAAAATATCAGCGGTCCACTGAATCCCCCTGCATCTCCCCGGCTGGGAAATGCCTCCGAGGCACATGGCACTGCCCGGACAATCCCTCCTCGCCCCAGCATGCCTGCCCCTCCTCCTCCCACCTCACCCCCACCTCCCCCACCCTTACCCCCACCCCTGCCCCCATCCTCCCCTATCAAAGCTCCACTGGTGTCCCCACCTGGCCCACCCAACAAAGGGAACCCTCCAGTGGGTACACCCCCTCTCCCCACTGTGGCGCCTCCACCTCCACCACCACCACCTCCTCCAGCCCCACCCCTGCCACCACCGGCCTCAGTTCTCAGTGACAAGGCAGTGAAGCCTCAGCTAGCCCCTTTGTACCTACCACCCATCCCACCCCCACTCCCCCTTCTCCCACCCTGTGGGTATCCCGGACTCAATGCAGATGCTGCCAGCCCCACCCAAGATATGCAAGAGCTCCGGGCCCCACCAGCTTCTCCACCCCCACCACCTCCGCCACCCCCACCACCTCCGCCTCCGCCGCTCCCCGTTTATGCCTCGTGCTCCCCAAGGTCTGTGCCTGTACCCCCTTTGCCAACCGCTAATAACAGCAGTGAAGCACCACCCCCACTACCCCCCAAGTCCCCCAGTTTCCAGGCCCAGCCCCAGAAGCCGAGTGTGCAGGCCTTGCCCATGCCTCCAGTCCCACCAGGGCCGCAGTTCCTGCAGAAGAAGAGGCACAGCCGAGGCCCAGGTAAGCAGCCCTCTTCAGGCCAAGGGCATAGTATCAGAGGGCCATTAGATTCTTGACAGTACGTATGGCAGTGCTTAGGGGCGCAGCCAGAAACCGACTCCTGTGAGCCACATGGGAGGCAGGCAGGTGGGCCACACCTTGGTGCCCCTCCTAGAGCACAGTAAGAACTTGTAGCTGTCTGGGACTTTATTGTTGGAGGCACTCATTTTAGAACCAGGAAGGCTGAGAGAGGCTAAGAGATTTGTCCAAGATCAAGCAGCGTACTAGCAAAGGATTCTGGCCTTGGTTTCTTCTCCACTTCCTGGCTGTGTGACCCTGAATAATCACTCAGCCTCTCTGTGCTTCCTTTTCTTTGTCTATAAAAGAGGGATAGCAATAGCAAGACCTCGTGTGGTTGTTGTAAGGGTTAAGTAAGCTCATACAGGTGAGGTGCTCAGAGCACAGCCTGGCAACAGTGAGCTCTAGAGAAGGGTTCTTACTCCTGCTGCCATCACTCAGACTGCACAGCTCCTCCCCGCAGTGGAGGGGCTGTAGGTGCAGTCTATTTCTAGAACAAAGTCTCCTGTTGACTCTTTGCCTGAGTTATTTCAGGCGGGCTCCAAAATTGGCACTGGCCGTCAGTAGACTGGATTAGCATTCTGCCGTACTTCTGGCAGGTTCGCCAGCTGACTTGAAAAAAGCGAGGGTCTGTGTTTTGAGCCAAAATTCAGAATAATTCTTTCATATATCCAGTAGCAAGTGGATTCTGAATTGAGTATACGTGCCCATGACTGATTTCCCTATAGAGTAGTGAGGCTTCCTTCACCTTTGGTGCCTTACATCTACACACATCCGCATACACACACGTTCCCACACACAACATCCACAAATACCCCCCACACACATCCATACACACACATCCACACACAAATCCCCACACACTCACATTCACAAACACACCCACATACACACACCCCACACACACATCTACACACACATCCACTCACACACACATCCCACACACTCACACCCCCCACACACATCCATACACACACGTACCCACATGCTCACATTCACAAACACACCCGCATACAAACCCACATACACACCCACACACATCCATATACACACATCCACACACATCCACTCATGCACACATCCCACGCATCCACAAACACACCCACATCCACGCACACACATCCACTCACACACGTCCATTTACACACACGTTCCTACTCACGCTACACATACACGCATATACGTCTCCACACACCCACATACACACACATCCCCTCACATATATTCATGCACACACCCAAACACACTTATAAACGTGCACTTACACATCCTCACAGCAACTCATCCACATGTGGAAACACTCATGTACTCATCTGACACACACATGCACACACCCAACATACATCTACACTTATACTCATCCACACATACACATTAGTTGGTCTTTTAGAGAATTTTTTGATATAGAAAGTTTCTTAAATGTTTTCCCCTGAATTAAAAATAATACATGCTTATTGTAGAGCAAATAGGAAGAAAGAAATTGAAATCACCCATAATGACACCACTTGGAGATGGAAACTGCCATATTTGGATGGGTTTCCTTTCTTTTTTGTATATATCTACATATTTACATAGTAAATACCATTTTTTAATATTGTATTAAAGCAATTTTCTCAGATCATTAAAAATTTTAAGTATATTAATATGATAATCAGTATGTACCATATCCCTAGTGTGCAATATTTAAGCTGATTTCATTTTTTGTGATGGATAATACTGCAGGAAATATATTTTTGTAGGAACTTTAGCGTAAATTTTGGCTATTTTTTTTAAAGGAGAGGTTCCAAAAGAATTCCTGGTTCAAAAGACAATAATATGTTTAAGGTTTTTGATCACAAGGGGAAGTTTTGATCAACTGACTGGTCACCATGCAGGCAACATTTGTACTGGTGACACTTGTGAGTTTTAAATTTCCGTGGTGTAGTGTAAAGAACAATGCTTTGGATTCAGAGACATCTGAGTTCAAATCCTGTCTTCTCTACTCACTCCTGTGTAACCTCAAGCCAGTTTTTTTACTTTTAATCTTCTTGAACCTTGTTTATTTGTAGTTTTTTTGGGGGGAGGTGGGGTCAAATGGGAATAATAACACCCTTTCTTACAGAATTGTTATAAAGATGACATGAGACAATGTGTAAAGAGCTTGCGCGTAGCTGGCATCAGGCCGCATTATTTCCTTTCCTTCTCCCTCACCTCGTGAAGGGGCAGCTTTTCATTCAGAGCGGGGGTCAGCAGTCTGTTAGCTCCTTTAGTCCCTTTAAACCAGTTGATTCCAACTCATGGCAACACCAAGTATATCAGAGAAGAATTGTGCTCCATAGGGTTTTCAGTGGCTGATTTTTTCAAAGTAGATCACCAGGCCTTTCTTCCAAGGCACCTCTGGGTGGACTTGAACTGCCAGTCTTTCAGTTAGCAGCTGAGCTCATTAACCATTTGCACCACCCAGTTAGTCCCTTTAGAAGCAAGTAAATCCCCTGTGGATCTTGGTATCTAGAAAGGGAAGACCAAACGGGGAGGAAGTAGGCTGGAAGTGAGAAGGGAAGATGGACAGCAACTGAAGGGAGGGAAGGAGCCAAGATGGTGGCAGGCAATGGAGACCAGCGTCTGCTTCATGGGCTCTTCGCATGCTCCAGAGCAGTAAACCTGAGGCTTGGAATGGATGTTTGTCTGGCCTTTTGCTTCATGTCTTTAAACATTAAACTTAGTTTTTCCATGTATAAAATGAGGGTAATTTCTGCTTCGGCCCAGTTTGAAGATTAGAAAGAGGTTGTAATTGTGAACATCTTGGCACAGATAAGAGTAGTGTAATTGCCTTTGTTGCAAGATTCAGAGCGAGGTTTGCAATGTCATTAAGAAATGAGCAACAGTAGAAAACCTAAACTGATGTGCCGGGACAGTGGGTTACTAATTGCCAAATGAGTCATACAGAACAGAATTGGCAAAGGAGAGAGGGAGCCTCTCATGGGAGTGATCAGGGAGGGTTTGATGAAGGTAGGATTTGAGTTGGGGCTTGGTGGGTGGGTAGATTTGGATTGACTGGATAGAGAAGGGAGGGTTTGTAATGCCAGGGAACCAGTGTGAACAGATATCCAAGGGCAGGAATAAGCCCTCAACAACCTTCTAGCCTCCTTCTGAGCCCTCACTAAAGACATTCATTGTCTTTCTTATAACTGCAGTGGTTCCCCTTCTATGGGCTGTAGCATCTGCTGATGAGGGTTACCACTGTCATTAATAATATCACAGCAGGTAGCATTCATTGAGCACTTACTGCATGCCACTTGACTTAAATCAACTCGTTTAATCATCTCAACAATCCTAGGAAATGTATGTACTATTATTACCCCCATTTTACAGGTGAGGAAGTTGGGGCACAAAGAGGTGATGTTACTTACCCCAAAGGGAAAACTGGCATTCAGTCCCAAGAAGGTTGGCTCCATAGGTCACCTTTTTACTCGCCATATCATATAACTCACACAGGTTATAGCATCCTTCCATCCTCATTCCTGTATCTGAATGTACCATCATCTTCTTTATAAGGGACCAGTGGCGGGAAGCTAAATCCACCCCCAGCTCCCCCTGCAAGATCACCCACCACAGAGCTTTCAAGCAGGAGCCAGCAGGCCCCAGCCTGGACCCCGACCCAGCAGCTAGGAGGTCAGCTGAGAAATGGAAGCCTACACATCATGGGTAAGTGTAACCCACCATCTACAGGGCTTCCAATGAGGATGTGTTTTCCTCTGGCCTCTGGAGAGAGATTACCAGCCATGGAGTGAGCTGTCATTTCAAGGCGCATGCTTCTTGGTGAACGGAAAGCTCACTGTAGCACCGAGTAACCTTCAGGTTCTTTTAAATAGGGTTTCTCTCAAGGCTTCTGTGTGGTTCCAGTGCCCATTCTCCAGCCTTCTGTTTCAGATTACAGAGCTCTGCTTATGAGGAGAACAAATGACTTAAAAGTCAAGAACTCTTAATTATAGAGGGAGGAAGGCAAACATTTAAACTGTATGTATGTGTCTCTGTCTATCTCCAATGGAGAAACCAATTCATAAGGTGAAAGACTAGAGTAATTGGGATAAGGTGAAGGGACACATGGAACATCCACCAGGCAGGGAGACAATTAGCGCAAAAATATGGAGGTAGGAAGGAAAGTCAGCTGGGCTCAGACATGGTCACAAACTCTTTGGTCCGTTCTGTGTGCTGGGCTCCTGTCCGACACAAGATGCAGATCACAGAGCTACAAGCCCCCTCCCACCATCAGGAGCTCCAAGCAGAACCCATTGACTTTGGGGAGTCCAGGTCCATACCGGACACAGGCAGTGTTCTGTCTCACAGCCAAGACGAAGACTGCTGGTTCTGCTCCCTCCGCCTCCTCACGAAGCCTCCTCCAGTTCAGGGGGTGCTTCATGGTACTGGGACTTTGCAGTCTGGTTGTTGCTGCCAGACCCCCTGTCTTGAGTTCTGGGCCCTGGGGAGCCCTGTGCCACTGCTCCTTCAGGAAGTTAGCTTCCTTCAGACGTTGGTTGAAGTAAGTAAGTTGGTGATGGGATGTGACTGCTGATTTCACCTTTCCTGCCTCCCCTTGTCCTAGTTAACCAGTAAAAACTGAGGTGGATGGATGTCAAGGGCGGAATAGCCCTGCCACTAAAATCCTTGCATGGGGGATGGCAAACAAAAAAGCAGTGTATTCAGTCAGAGTCACCTGTGTGCGCCTGGAAATTACCAAAACTTGGGTCATCGCAGTAACCGGAATAAACTTTACTGTTTCCCGTGTCTGCAGACGACTTTGAGTCTAAATTCACGTTCCATTCTGTGGAAGACTTTCCTCCTCCAGATGAATATAAGCCATGCCAGAAGATTTACCCCAGCAAGATCCCCAGAAGTAAGTACCCCCTGGTAAGAACCCTAGTTTTTCCTGCCCCTCCAAAAGTAGATGCTGTCTGCATTGGTTGGCCTCAGGCTGTATAAAGGATGACCAGGCCATTGCACTGCACTGCTGTGAGGATAGAAGCTCTAGGGGCGCATCAGTTAAGCACTCGGCTGCTAACAACAGAAAGGTTGGCAGTTTGAACCCACCCAGCAGCTCTGCAGGAGAAAGGCCTGGAGATCTGCTTCTGTAAAGAACTGCCTATGGGGCAGTTCTACTCTGTCACATGGGATTGCTATGAGTCAGAATCAACTCCATGGCACCCAACAACAGATGTGAGGATGCCACCTCTCTTTTGGCACAGAAGAGTGAATAAAGGGTGCTGTTCATACTTCTGGAAGTTTCAGAACATTTATTTGTTCTGATCCCTAAGGCTCATGCAGAGGCTTTTACAGAACACCGGGGTTAACTGTTTGTGGTGGGATTTGGGTGCCGAATTTACCACGCTTCCCTACACACCCCGGGGCTTTTGAAGAGAGGGATAAACACCCCAAAGAGCAACAAAATGGGAAGCAGGAATGTTGCCTTAATAGCTGGGGAAGACCCTGAAAGCCCCCAGTTCAGAACTCTGGTGATCCACTCCAGTAAAGATTACAGCTTAGAGAACCCTGTGGGGCAGTTCTACGCTGTCATGTGGGATCTCTATGAGTCGAAATCGCCTCAACGACACCTACCAACAACAACCCTAAACCAAAGGTCAGCAAACGTTTTCTGTACAGGGCCAGATAGTAAATATTTTAGTCTTTGCAAGCCATATGGTCTCTGTTGCAGCTACTCAACTTTGCTGTTTTAATGTAAAAGTAGCAATCGATAATACATAAATGAAAGGGAATTGCTGTGTTCCAATAAAACTTTTGTTTACAAAAACAAGTGTGGGCTGGATTTGATATGTTGACTGTATTTTGCTGATCCTTGCCTTAAACCATCCCAGAAAAGCAGATTCTTAATAATCTTTATGTTATCCAGCCTTGCTTACTAATGTTCTACGAGGTCCTTCAACCTTCTGATTCAATACATTCTAACGTGAAATCGGAGCCCTAGTGGTGTAGTGGTTAAGAGCTTGGCTGCTAGCCAAAAGGTTGGTAGTTCAAATCCACCAGCCATTCCTTGGAAACCCTATGGAGCAGTTCTACTCTGTCCTATAGGGTCTCGATGAGTTGGAATTGACTCAACGGCAACAGGTTTGTTTAGGTTTTTTTTTTTTTTGGTTTTAATATGAAGTTGTTAGCTGTATTTTGAACTCATAGTTCCTGAGAATAGGAGAATAGCACTCTGGGAGGATGGTGCTATTGGCAGCCTGTGCTGTGTTCCTCCCCATCTCAGAGTAATGTTCAAATTGGTACCCTCACCAAAAATAATCTGGCATTCAGGAAGGAGCAATTAAATAAATAAAATTTTTTTAAAAAGTCTATTAAATGAACTGACATCCTGCAGACTAGAAAGGGCATTTGTAATTTCGGAATTAAGATACTGTTTTAGATTGACGTGGCATGGGTGGACATGAAATGCTTCAATAATCTACTAGCAAAATTAAATTATCCTGTTCCTGTCATCCTGGTCCTTGTTAATGATATTAATGTGAGTCTGATGTGGGTTGTGCCCGTCTGATTTACATTTCTCCTTACAGTTTTCTCTTGCTTACTGTTGACCTGATTCCCCAAAATGATAGTTCTTCATGGTCTGGGAGACAGTATTGGTTCTTTCAGATGAGTGTGTTCTCCAAGGCTTTGAACCGGTTCTTGGCCGAGGAAGTGAAACTGGAACAGACTCAAATTTTTAAAATTTGAGTGAACTGGAATAATAACTGAAATGGGAAAAATTGTAAGTTGAAGTCCTGCTAGGAACCTAATCTCCCTCTTAGAAAACAAGGGCAGCATACATGTTGCATAGCAACCAAATCTCTTGCCCACTGCATTTTGAGCAGAGTCAGAAACAGGGGTGTCCTGGTCAAAGATGGCGGCCAACTGCACCACTTTGAATGCGTGTAGCTCTCCACAGTCCTGCCAATAATCCAATCTCATGCATCAGATTCCTGAAAGGGCTCACTTGGCCTCCTCCGAGTCTCCCATTCCAGGGCTTTGACCCATAATTTTCCCCATTCCGGTTATCATTCTGGATCACCCAAATTGTAAACATTCGGGTCTGTTCTGGTATCACTTCATTGGCAGACCGCCACATCTTTCTCCAATGGAGCGGCTGGTGGGTTCAAACCACCGACCCTTCAGTTAGCAGCTGAGCACTTAACCATTTAACGTGAGCACTTAAATGATTTGTGTATATATGTGGAGAGAGGAGAAGAAGTTGACCAAATAAAGAGAAGAGAGATGTGGCAGTCTGCTTCCGTAAAGATTTACAGCCTTGGAATCCCTGTGGGGCAGTTCTGCTCTGTCCCGTAGGGTTGCTATGAGTCGGAATTGATCCAATGGAAACGGGTTTTAGGCCACCCAGTTTGTGGTACTTTGTTCTAGCAGTTCTGGGAAACTGATGCAACCAGCTTTGCCACCAGTTGTGACTGGGCAGGTCACTTTGGCCTCAGTTTCTTCGGCTGTCCATGAAGCAGCTGGACTGGATGACCTCAAAGGAACTTTCTTGTTCTAACATTGGAGGCTTCTCATAGTCTCCAAGTAAAGTAAATGACAGGTTGCATAGGTGTCTTAGTTATCTAGTGCTGCTATAACAGAAATACCACACTTGGATGGCTTTAACAAACAGAAATTTATTCTCTCACAGTCTAGGATGCTCCTTTGGGTGGCTTAAAACAGCAGAAATTTATTTTCTCATGGTTCCGGAGGCTAGAAGTCTGGATTCAGGGTGTCAGCAGGTCCATGCTGTTTCCGAAGGATCTAGGGGAAGATCTTTCCTTGTCTACTCCAGTTTTTGGCAGCCCCAGGCATTCCTTGGTTTGTGGCAGCGTAACTCCAGTCTCTGCCTCAGTCTTCACATGGCCATCTTCCCTCTGTGTCTTTGTGTCTCTTCTTATAAGGATACCAGTCACTGGATTTAGGGCCCACCCTAATCCAGTATGACCTCACCTTGATCCTTAACTAAGTACATCTGCAAAGATCCTATTTCCAAACAAGGTCATGTTCATAGGTACCGGGGAATATCTTTTGAGAGGATGTAATTCAATCCGTAACGTGGGCTAAAGTCCAGGTTCTTCGCTCCACATGCTGTGCTCTTTGCACCACACCTTGCTGCCTCTTCATTCTATGCCATGGTGGACTGTAGCTTGGAGAGACTGTGTTGGCCCAGAGTGGTCCAGAGCTGACAATCATGTCTGCTCCTCACGGGAGTCCACCTGTCTCCTGACCCACTTCCCAGCCCCAGGAATGGCACTCGGAGGCTGGTGGGAGCTCTGGGGAGGTTCTCAAAGACACCCAGCTTTAATGGCAAGCCAAGTTTGTAAATCCTTTGTGGACATTCACCAAGTCCTACTCATTCTCTTATTGGTTGGCTATAAAATCGATATCCCTGTGCTGGGGGAAAAGTACAAGGCTTGTTTGCTTTACAGCTTGTATTGTATTTAAACATAAAATTTTTTAGAGAATGAGTTAGATCCTTGTGGAACAGAAGCCTGAGTTCTGTCAGCAGCTCCTTTTACTCCTTTTATAACCATCCTTAGCACAGTACTTGGCACACTGGGAGTACTGGACAAATGAGCACGTTAGGAGATGGTGGTAAATTTTGAATTAAAAAGCACTAATATGTATTTGAGGGGCCCTAGTGGCTCAGTGGTTAAGTGCTCAGCTGCTATCCCAAAAGTTGGTGGGAGAAAGATGTGTCAGTCTGCTTCTATAAACATTACAATCTTGAAACCCAATGGGGCATTTCTGTTTTGTGCTATAGGGTTGCTATAGTTGGAATTGACTTGACGGCAGTAGTTTTTGTTTTGTTTTGTTTTTTTTAATATGCATTTAGATGATAAAACCAGTTGCTGTCAAGTCAGTTGTGACCCAGTGATGACCCCATGTGTGTCAGAGTAGAACTGTGCTCCATAGGGTTTTCAGTGGCTAATTTTTCAGAAATAGATCACCAGGCCTTTCTTCTGAGGCACCTCTGGGAAGACTCAAACCTCCAGCCTATCAGTAGCCGAGCACATTAACCATCTGCACCACCCAAGGACTCCATTTAGATGTTGTTGTTGTTAGGTGCCATCGAGTCTGTTCCGACACATAGCCACCCTTTGTAAAACAGAATGAAACACTGCCCGGTCCTGCACCATCCTCATTTAAATGATTAAAAAAACCCATTGCCATCGAGTCAATTTTGACTCATAAATGATAGGCCTTAATAATTTGTTCTACTCACAGCATATTAGGCATGGTGCCTCTGTATCCATACCTCTGTGACATAGAAGACAGCGAGCTGGAAACACACAGTCTAGGGCAAGGAGCCCAGAGGTTTCAGGTTGATGGTCGCCTGTTACCTCTCGTTCCTTTGCTGTTGCTTTAAGTGCTAGCTTAGCTAAAGTTCCTTTGTTAAGACGTACACCCAGTCCCTGGGCTAATAGATGGTAAGATTGTTCCTGTTTCTTTCAGGCCGTACACCTGGTCCCTGGCTCCATGCCGAGGCGGCTGGGCAGAGCTCTGATGACATCAAAGGCAGAAATTCTCAGGTAACATGTCTCTCAGGTCTCCGAATGTAAAACCAGGAATTCTCCTCTGGGAGCACAGATATATGGAGAATATGTTTTCTCCTTAGCAGCTTAATTTTTTTCCTCAGGCTCCTTTTCCTCAAGAAAAGTTATTTTGTGTACCTTTGTTTTAAGCTGGAATGAAACACCTACAATTTTAAAATCTGAAGGGTGAAATGGGGCTTCCCTTTAATCTCCACCACATACAGAAGCAGAACTCCTTTAGAATCATTCTGCAAAATTCACCCCCTTTACTCCCCATTTCTTCACTGGTCATGATGGCTCAAGGAGCCTAAGAGAAAAACGCTGTAACATTTATGAAACATATTGCAGTGTTCTCTCTCATCTACAGAATACATGATTTTCTTCAGCACCCTTAGGGTTTTGATTTTATTTCCGTAAAGTATATATAACAAATCATTTGCTGTTTTTAGCCATTTTAAGTGTACAGTTCAGTGACATTAATTACATTCACCATATAGTGCAACCATCACCACTATCCATTTCAAAGGCTTTCATATCACCCCAAACAGAAGCTCAATATCCCTTAAGCAATATCTTCCCATTGCCCGTCCCACCCACCCTGGAAATCACTGACAAACTTTGGTCTCTATATACTTGCCGCTTCTAGGTAGTTCATATAAGTGGGATCATACAGTATTTGTCCTTTTGTGTCTGACTTATTTCATTCAGCATAATATTTTCAAGGTAGCATATATCAGAACTTTATTTTCATTATGACTGAATAATATTCCATTGTAATTATATACCACATTTTGTTTATCTGTTCATCTGTTGATGGACACCTGAGTTGTTTCCACCTTTTGGCTATTGTGAATAATACTGCACTAAACGTTAGTATACACGTATCTTTTTTAGTCCCTGCTTTTAAGTCTTTTGGGTATATACCAAGGAGTGGAATTGCTAGGTCATATGGTAATTCTGTGTTTAGTTTTTTGAGGAACTGTCAAATTGTTTTCCACAGTGACTGCAGCATTTTACATTCCCTTGGGATTTTTGTCCCCATCAATATTTATTTATAATTTGTTTTGGCCAAATTAATTGAAATTTATCCAAGTCCTGATGGCTAGAGAAAAGTGACAAAGCTAGCTAGAAGGAAACTAGATAGGGGCTTGTGTGGTAAGACGGCCTTTGAAGAAATGTCAAGAAATGCCTTCACTCTCACCCAAGGCCATGTGGTCAGAGTGTTCCCTAACTCAGGCAGAGATGACATTTCTCACTGCACACAATGGGGCTCATCTTTAAAGGCCCTTTGTTTCTTTGAAACACGCATTCTGTCCTAACATGGCCTCCTCCTGTTTTAGAGTTTAATGTGACAGACAGACAGGGTGGCCAGCTATTAATTTGGGCCCCCTGGCAGCTGTATCAAACCTGGAGGAACATGGCCTGAGAAGGAAGGGACTGGAGGCTCCATAAGCCAGGCAGGGTTCCTTGGAGGAGGAGGAAGCACTTCCTCTAGCGGACATGTACTCACCTTTTCTCACCACTGGAGCCCAAGAATTGCAGTAATCATTCTCAGACGTTGACAGGTTCAAAACTGGGTGTGCAAGCATACTTATGGGAAAAGTTTATATGCATAGGACAGAAGACAACAGGAAGAATATACACAAAATTGTTAACGGGCATCCATTCTGGAAGATTATGGCTGATTTTTACTTTGTTCCTAGTGCACTGTAATTTTCAAAGTTTCTACAATTCAATACCCTACTGCTGTGGTCAGAAAACATAGTAATAATCATAATCATAGTCCCCTACATTTACATGGCTCCTTATATTTTTCAGATAGCTTGCATATGTTATGTCATTTGATTCTTTTAATAGCCCTTGATAGGAGCTCAAGAGATAGCTTGAATGCCATTTTAGAAAAGAGAAAATCGAGCCCCAAGGGGCTAAAGAATGTGCCCAAGGTCACATGCCCAGACCTTCTGACTCCTTGTCCAGTGCTCCTTCCACTAGACCTCACTGCTTTTCCTGCATGGTAGAATCACCAGAGACGAGAGGCATCCTCATCACCAACCATGACAAGCTTGTGTTGGCCATGGTTCAGGATCTGGTCCCCAGCATCATGGCAGGCACACACCTGAGTCACCTGAGACTGAAGGAATAATTCATTCATTTTCACTTCAGTGAGACAAAAGCAGTCACCCAGAGACATCACTAGTTTCTTCTCAAAGTAAACAATGCCCCAAGGGATGCTCTCTTCTTTTATGGATATAAACCCAACTGATCTGTGTATGGGTGGGAACTTCGGGCTGGAAATCTGAAGTTGTGTGTCCCATTCTCTCTTTTCCATTGCCTTGTCTTGGAATCTCCAGCAAGTTCTTTTTTTTTTTTTTTTAATTTTGTTGTGTTTTAGATGAAAGTTTACAGTGCAAATTAGTTTCTCATTCAAAAATTTATACACAAATTGTTCTGTAATGTTGGTTGCAATGTGTCACACTCTCCCCCTTTCCCTCTCTACCCCCGGTTCTCTGTGTCCATTCATCCAGCTTTTCTGTCCCTTTCTGCCTCCTCAACTTTGCTTTTGGGCGTGTGTTGCCCATTTGGTCTCATATACTTGATTGAACTAAGAAACACGTTCTTCATGTGTGTTGTTGTTTGTTTTATAGGCCTGTCTAATCTTTGGCTGAAAGGTAGACTTCAGGAGTGGCTTCAGTTCTGAGTTAGCAGGATGGATGGCTGAACCTTGAAAACATGCTAAGGGAAATAAGTCAGTCACTAAAAAGACAAATATTGTATGACTTTATATGAAATAAGCAAATATATAGAAGCCAAAGCTTGTTAGTGGTTACCAGGGGTGGGAGGGAGGGGAGAACGGCAGTCTTTGCATAGGCGGCACTGAGTTTCTATTAATGGTGGTGGAATAATTTGGCAATGAATAGTGGTGATGGTTGCAGAACACGATGAACGTAACCAATGTCACTGAATTGTATGTGTAAAGAATTGTTAAATTGGCAAATGTTTTGTTATGTATATTGTTATGACAGTAAAACAATTAAAAATATATAGTATTAGGTCCCCACATGACATCAACTATATGCCGCATTTTACCCCTTTGCCGCCCATGACCCTTTGGGTAAACGTCAGCTCCATGCATACGATGGGACCATCTTCCGGCCCCTGCAGCCTTGCATTCATGAGGGAAGGCGGCGGTGCCCAGTCCTGAGGTGGGTCCTGTGTGTGCAGCGACTCTGCCAACCTCACGCAGTCATCTCTGTTATGTTCCCACAGTTACCTCTAAAGACACTTCGGTGAGAAGACGGACGAGGCCAAGGTCCTTGGAGCCCCCAGGGGCTCCACATCACAGGAAGGGCACCCCACCTCAGTCAAGTTGTATTTCAGTTGACATACACGCTCTGCATGGAGCATTTATTTATTGTAAATAGGTGGTTTTCACAGGCTTTAAATTAGTATTGTAGTCAACTCTGATTTACATAATTGAAAAACAAAAACAACTTTTCTCCATTTTTTAAAATGCACCTGGCATTTGTCTGTCAGTACAGATAGAGCCCTGTCCCCATCCCTTAGCGTCCATTCCACGACTGTACATATGCGTGCAGGCTGGCCCTCCCTAGATTCTGAAGCATTTTTAGAAGAGTCTTTCGTTTTCGGGTCGTCCCCACACTGTGGTATCCACAATGACTTCTTATTGGCATGGTTTTATATTCTCATTGCACCAACTGCAAAATCAAACCAAATAATGCCTTATAACTGCTGCAACTCAGAGAAATCACGTTTCCCCCACACCCCGATGACGCTGCCACACAGCCTCCAATGACGAGACATCCCGTCTCACTCCTGTTTCACAGTGCAGGGATTTTTTTGCTGCCTAGTGTAAATATAACACAAAATAAAGGCAAGAGGGGGCCTGGTCCCTCCGATGCTGACCCCAGGGTCCCTTCTGTAACCCAATGATCGTACAAGTAGCCAATAATGTTACTGTTTACAGTCCCCTTGTGCCCAAGCCTCCGTGACTTTCCTCCTATCTCCTCTAAGCTCCTAGCCCTGTCCCGGTAGCCAGGGTGAGGGGGTCTTTATGATATTTCATTATTTTCCCCGCAGGTTAGAAACATAAGCAACTCATAGTAAATTACTAATTCTAGCTCAGAGGTCTTTTTTTTTTTCCCGAGTGCAAGATTTGCGTGGAAAATATGATACGAAAAAGTGAAGACCGAAAGGTGTGGTGAAACAGCTGCCTCAAATACCTGGTGCCCCACCCCCATTTGGGAAACTTGGAACAACCCGTCAGGCAGACCACAGCTCCCTTCTAAGCGAAGGAGAATGGAATTGGGGAATTGGCCTGGCAGCTTCCCTGTTCCCTGTTGGCAGGCAACTCTGTGTGGGGAGAGATGTGTCTGAGGCCAGCCCGCCCCTGAATATGGAAAGGGGCAAGATGGGCTATGATTTCTCCTCTCACATCTTTTTCTTGGCCTGGCAAGGGAATGGAAGTGTGTTTTTGCTTGCTGCCAGGCCACGAATGCTTCCTTGGTTGGAAAAGCTGGGACAGAGGAAGGAGAGAAAACTAGAAGGGTACAGATTGATCCCTGGGTTGTGCTCAGAATAGCTGCAGATTAAAGGAAATCAGGGAGAGGAGGGGACGGACGAGCAGTGAAAAAATAAGTTTGCATTGGAACAGCTCACACCTTAAAGATACTGCGCCCAGACCAAGCCATCCAGAAAAGGTAGACATTTAGGCAAGTTTTGGCAAACGGGATTGCAGAAACCTAGCTGTTGTGTCTGGCTTCCCTTATCATTGTTATGCTTTCACTGCATTCTCACTCCAGGGGGAAGCAGTGGAGCAGGGTTCAGTTCCCATCCCTGGGGTATCAATCATGCCAAGTTCTAACAGCTAAATCAATGGAAAAGCAGCTTTTGTAGATCATCAACTCTGGACATAGATGATTTGTTTTATTGGTTCTGGAAGGTTTCCAAAAGGTCAGAATTTCTTTATTATTATCCACTTTGCCTCCTTCCCAATTGGATAACATAATTATAAAAATTTTAATTATCATGATTAAGAAGGCCCTTGACAAAGGCAATTCCACCTTCATAGCAGACTGCCTGTCCTGATGAGGTATTGATACATTCATGTTCCGCACTGCTGGGATGGAAATTAAAAAGAAAATTGTTCAAGGACAGAGGAAGGAAAGAGCAGGAAACCAAAAATCACAATGAGGGAGAAATCTCAGGAATCTGGCATCACATCTCTTCTAGAGACCTATCACTGAACTCACGGCCCTTGCAGCTCATGTCCGCTGCACCCTGTTCCAGCAGTATCACGGTTTAGCCCCTTGACCATAAGCCCAGATGTAGAGGCATTCAGCCATCCCCACATATTCCCACCGACATTGTAGCCTGTGACCACCCCCCCCACCCCGTCTCACATGTATTTTATATTTATTGATGTTTATCTCTGCAGGTTCATTTCTTTGTACGTAATAAACTTTAATAAGTGGAAATGTATCTGGCTGCTTCATTGTCAGACCCATCAGTGGGAGCCAGTACCAGCCTAAGCTGAGCCTTAGGAGGGATGAGGAGGGCTTCTAGGAATAGCAGAGCAGAAGGGATGTTTACACAGGACCCAGCACTTACTGTAACATAACTGTGTTTTGCAATGAGGTCTTTCATTTTAGAGCCAACCTTTCTGACTAAGCTACAGAATATTTTCCTGGTTTTTGTCATTTACTAATCTTCTGAGCCGGAATGCTCCCTAGAAGCGAGGATGGTGAGACTTCGTCTTACGTACTTTGGACATGCTATCAGGAGGGACCAGTCCTTGGAGAAGGATGTCATGCTTGGTAGAGGGTCAGTGAAAAAGAGGAAGACCCTCAATGAGATGGATTGACACAGTGGCTGCAACAATAGGTTCAAACATAACAATAGTGAGGAAGGCACAGGACCAGGCAGTGTTTTGTTCTGTGGTACACAGGGTCGCTCTGAGTCACAACCGACTTGACAGCGCCTAACAACAACACCACTCTTCTGGGTATTTGGAAAAACCAAGGAAGGGAAAGAAAACTTTCTTAAATGCATTAAATAAGTAGATAATACTGTATGTACTTGGTTTTGTTAATATAGAGTGGGAGAGTATTGTTTGTGAATTCCTCTAACTTGTGTTAAAATGGAGTAACTTTCAACCTAAGGTGCACTTGAGCCCTTCCCCAACCTTAGCAAGTCCATCAAAACAGCCTCCTATGTGAAGCAGGATCTGGGTCTCGGTAATACTATTTTCAGGTCCACTGTTTAGAACATGGTATAGGGGAAATGAGGTTTATCTGCTAGGTGAGCAGGCTAAGGATTAGGACTTGGGAGGCAAACATGGACCTCAGTTTTGCCTTTTAAAGGTTTAGGAAAATACTTAAAAGTGCCTGTTTCCTCAACTGTAAAATGGGGACAAAAATACTTACCTGTGCATGTGGTTGTGAAAATTCAGTGACCTAACACATAGAAAGCCTAAGCCCTTGAGTAGGACATACAACAGACCCCGGTCTCAGCATGCCTCACACTCTGGGGAGCACGCCCCACACTCGGGACCAGCCAGTATGCTTATTACATGCTCAGTCACAAGCAGGCTCTGCTGGCTGCAGCTGGCCAGCCCATTTAGATGTTTGGTGAGCTGCTCAGACCACACTCCACCAGCTCTGCTGCTGGATAACAAGGAGAGAGCAGTAATTAAAATTCATAGCTGTTCCTGAAATAAATCTCATCCAGAAATTAATTTCATGTCTAGTTACTACGCACTTTGCATCAAAGTTAGTTAAAGGGCTGAAATGTTTTATCTGCTGTCCTTTATTGGTGGAAGAGCAGATAAGCTCTTTAATGACCAAAAGGGCCAGTCCATGTGGGGAAGAAAAGCAACGACCCAAGATAATCTACAGAGTGGATAGTAAGTTCCAAAGCCACTGACTGTTGAGGTGGTGAAGTTTTTAAGCACCCCTTGTGGAGTTACGAGTCCTTGGGTCGTGCAAACTATTAATGCACTCGGCTGCTAACTGAAAGGCTAGAGGCTCAAGTCCACCCAGAGGCACCTTGGAAGCCCGGGTGATCTACTTTAAAGTCAGCCATTGAAAACCGTATGGAGCACAATTCTACTCTGACACTCGTGTGGCAATGACTTGGAGTCAACGGCAACTGGCTTTTTGTCCATTTGTTTTTTATGAAGTTAAGTGTGAAAGAGGTGGTGCCTTGACAGGTGAGGGGATCAACTTAAAGGGAAGGGTGGTGGACTCCAGAAGCAAGTTCCACATTCTCTGGCCATGCCCCAGGAAGCTGCGGCACCCTCCATGAACCCAGTGTGTCACCTTGGAGCTTTGCAGGAGTGTATCGTGTTTATGAAAACATTTGAAATAGCAGGTCCTTGTTGTGTAAATAAAGTGGTCATCCACTCTGACCTTGACAGAGCCAGGTCTCTTGTTGCAGGTGACTAAGTCTTATTTCCATGAGTAAGACATTCAGTTGCATTTTGCCTGTCACAGTGGAGATGGAATCACGGAAGTGGTTTGGCATTTGTAATCACAAGGGTGGAAAGAGCTGGCTTTTTCCTTAAGAGGCAGCCTCTCCTGTTTGCGGGCTCGCATAGCTTCAGAATAAAGATGCTTTGCATAGATGGTCCCAACCATTCATATGATCTGGACGTCTGACTCCAGGAATCCTGGAATCAGTATGGTTGGTTTAATTTTTCAAAAGTGGATTTATCCACAGAAGGGTATAAAATGCAGGAAACTGCGGAACTGATTTTGACCGAGAGGGCTGGGTGTTTGGGTTTCCTGAAGATTCCAGTCAGAAAAACATGCCCCTTTTCATGCAATTTATATGTGTGACTGATAACCCACATTTATTCACGAAACACAAGACAGAAAAGGCCACTGGACATTAATGTCAGCATTTTTTTATTGTACGCTTGATGCATTTAGAGACAATTCCAAGGGCAAGCACTGGGTGGGAAAGTTATCTGGTTTGTAGATATTGGTACAAAAGACTGTTAAGACGACACATTCAGTTCCCCCTGCAGGAAACAGAGATTCCTTTTTTATTTTTCCCTGCAAACAGTGTTTCCCAGCTAACACATTTAAATTCTCACAACATAATTGTAAACAGGTACATACCTGTTCCCACAAGAAATCTCCATATGACATTTGGAGATGTTTGGAGTCAGTCAGATAAAGCACGTTTTGACACACAAACCATAGGAAGGGAGCTGGCACTCTGGACTGTGTGAAAGGAAATGCAATGGCCATGTGGGTGTGACGCACTGCTCCTTCTCCCACTCCATACATGGATGGCCAGCTAGAAGGGTTTCCCTCCTTCCCTCCCTCCCTCCTCCACGTGTCCATGTGCTTCCTCCCTAAAGCTGACAACTCAGTTGGAGACCTTCCCTGATAAAGGACAGATGGATCTTTAGTCAAGAATGAAGTTAGTGGTTTCATAACAGACACACTGGCCCCACCTGGCTTCCCTCCTGGGCCAACCAGTGCTATATAACACCTGTTCCATTGTGGGATGTCATCGTTAGGAAGCAAAGTAATTTACCTCATTGGTAATTATTTTTTAAACCTAATGATTCACCCAATAGGAAAGAACTTCACTGCTAAGATCTAATAGGAATACACTTGCTCTGTTAGACAGCTTGTAGGATAGATTCCTTCAAATAATACTACTGTGTCTTATGTTACTGATCACTACAGAATCACCATAATTTTGGTTACATCCTTAGTCTAACTAAAGTTCCAAACCAACTCCAAGAAGGAAGAATTCCTACTTCTGCTTTTCTCATTTACTGGTGCCTCCACCCTCCTTGAATTATGAGGGCTGCCTTTGCCCATGGAAAGCCCATCTACTAGACAAGACTGAACTAGCTAGCTTATGTTTGGTTCTGGGGGTGGGGCGGGGCATGCACAGGCACCCCCCCCACCCCAAATCTTAAGAGATACACAAATGGTATTCTATGATGCTATTTACACACTGTGACCTTAAACATTATTTTTGATATATCATCTTGAATATTCATTTTCCCCACTTCCTTTAGAAAAGCAATCCCTGGTCAAGAAATGATCCATGTAATGAGAAGCATTTTCAAAAAAAAAGTCTGTTAGAGCATTTACAAACATTCCACCAACAACAGCCTGCTCAAAATCCAACATATTTCAAGTGGTTAAGAGCTTGGCTGCTAACCAAAAGGTCAGCAGTTTGAATACACCAGCCGCTCCCTGGAAATTCTATGGGGCAGTTCTACTCTGTCCTATAGAGTTGGAATCAACTTGACAACAATGGGTAATATAATTTAGGTAAAAGTAAGTACAGCAGCACCAGAAGCTCTTTTGTTCTCATTTCCACCCACCCAAGCTAATACACGAAGAATCTGTCCATTACTATCATTTGGTTTTTGTCTCTACATAGACCACCTACATGCTTGATGGGAGCAACTGTGCCCGGTTTCACTTCGGCCAGGCTATGCCAGGGAGGACTGCCCTCCTCTGGTGAGCTAGGGACACCACGATGGTGAGGTACAACCAGTTGCAATTGAGTCTACTTCGATCATAGCGACTCCATGTGTGTCAGAGTAGAACTGTGCTCCATAGGGTTTTCAATGGCTGATTTTTGGGGGAGCAGGTTGCCAGGCCTTTTTTCCGAGTCTGTCTGCACCACCCAGGGGCTCCTGGCGATGTACAGCATTAGTCAAAACAGCCTCCTATTAGGATTGCTGGCTCTTCTCTGCAGTGCTTGACTAAGGTCTGTGTCCCCTAACGGAGCCTTCGTGTTTCCTACTGCATGGCTGGGTAATGGTCTAAGGCTGGCAGGGTTATCTGTGACCTCTGTTTGGCTCAGAGTAATGAAAAGCAGCCCTCCCTGTAATTTATTCTTATCAGACTTCTTTTGATCAAACCTCAAATCACCTTTGGTGTCTCAGACACGTCAGGTCTGATGAAATGTTTCCAGAACAAGTGAAAGTGAGACCGCATGGTGAAATGCATCATCTTGCTTTCAAAAACCACTGTCACTGCAGCCTCATGCCCCATCTTCAGGTGGACTTGGAGGAGATGAAGCACCTATGTCATCTTTGAACCTTACCCTCCTGCTTACCAGCTATAGTCAGATGCTCTCAGAATGGCCTAGGCCAATGCTGCACAAAACTCTACAAGCTACCATCACTGGTTACCATTAACGTTTTAAGCGGAAACATTCTTCCCATCTCTCACTATTTGCAGTTAATGTTTCACATACAAAATTTACAAAACTACTAGGCAAGAAGCTCCTGGCACTCTTATATCCATGCTCTTAATGGCGAGATGGTAGAAAGACTGGTTCTAGCAAAACCTCTGAACTTCAGTGTCCCCATCTGCACAATAAGAGCCCCAGTCCTTCCAGCTCTAGTGGCCTTCACTGAGGCTGAGGTGGAGTTATTAACTCTAAGTCACTTTGGAGGCTACTGCTACAGTACTTCCATGTGGAAGTTCTTACCAAGAATGATGAGGCTGGTTAGGCCCAAAAGATACAGGTGAAGCTGGGGGTCATTAAGCCACTGTTTTCCCACTAGCTGCTGTATGAACATACATTTCTAACCCCCTGCCCCATTTCCACTGCATTTTGAGGGTTTCGGTAGATAGAAGCCCCCCACTACCATCCACCCACTTCAGCTACCAGTCTGAAGGCAACTCCTGGGTGTGGAGGAATAAGGGGAAGGCCCAGGAGAAGTCAGTTGCTTCTTATGCAGCTTTGTGGGATATAACAGTCTGGGTGGGAAGGCAAGTGTTGGACTGTTATCCTGCAGCGAAGTGCTTCTACATCCACCTGTTGCCTTCTTGCCCTCTGTCTTCCCACTGCTGAGCCCATTTGGTCTTCCTCACACACTTCTATGCTCTGATGGAAGCCAAATCCTTTACGTGACCACTACGCTGGAAACAAATCGTTTAATTAAAGTCTCTCTGCCGAGATAATGTAGCGACTCCCCGGCTTCCAGCTACTTTAACAGCAAACTAGACAGTCAAGAGTTTCTCCTTTTCTCTCCCTCATTAGCTAAGAAATTTGTTGCTTTGCGGGGTGAAACTATCCCCCAGGGCGATTTAATTAATCCTAGACTAGAAGTTTCGTAATTCGGCCTGGAATTGTTTCTGCACAAGGCCCAGTCCATGTGGCAGGTGTGTGCTGTAGCAGGAGCGCAGCCGTACCTTTGAGAGATCCATGTGGTGACTCGGGGAAGTCACCAGCACGGCTGCCTCTGCATCACTAAAATGGGTAGTAGGTTCCAGCTAGCACGGAAGCCCAGTTCTCTGCCCACCCTAAGTAGCTCTGTAGGTCTAGCACACAAAAGCACAGGGCATGGAAGACAGGTTCTTCAGGATCATGGAAACTGGGATCTAGCTGGGAATGGAGAGGAGCCCCTTTTGTCCTTTTCTCTTAGTTCTGTCCCTCAGAGGACCCATATGGAGACATTATGCACTTCAGGCATGCACTCAGGTGAAGGGAAGCCAGTGAGGTTCTCCCTGAACCATGCACACAAGAACTCTGGACCAGCAAAGAAATGCCTTTTGCTAACCTAGAAAAAAAGTTGTGACTGAGAGAAAAAGTAAGACTTTAAAACATTTTGCTTTTCCTGCAAACTCAACACTGTGGGGACTGTCTTTCAAGGCTTGATGACCTCCAGTCCTCTTGTGAAAAGGCTAATGTGTCCATTGTCACTGGAATACAATAATAGCAGCTTAAAATCCACAATTAGTCACACAACCAAACAACAGGCTAATGGGGTACATGTTCCATTGCAGAGGAAGGGGACAGACATTGCAGAAGAAGGGGGTGTTTTGAGATTCAAGGCAGAACACAACTTCACAGTTCGATTTGGCTTCAGAAAAAGAGACCACATCTTAACTTTCTCATTTTACTCAAACAGGAGAGTGGTTTGTCTTGCTGGTAATTTAGTAAGGTGGGAAGTTTTAAATAAGAAGAGGAAAGAGAATGCTTACTTCACTTAAAGAACTTAATCTCCGTGTCAACACAGTCATAGAAAAGGTCCCCTACTTCGGCGGGGTCCAGAGGGTCAGAGCTGGTCAGGATTTCTTCCATGGCTTCCAGGCCTTGTTTCTCTAGTTCCAGCATGGTCTTCCTCAGCTTTCGACCTTGCTCCTGTGGAAAACATAGCCACTTTACAGCTCATCAGAGCAGTGGGCCTGGGAGGAGAAGGGGTGGGAGGGAGATTAGGGAGGAAGGGGAGAAAGGGTAGGAAGGAGGAGAATTGCAATAGACAAGAAAGCCTCCCCGGGGTCCTGCTGGCTTCCTGCCCACATTGCTGCCCACTCCCTTCAATCTGTTTCCCACATCACTGTCACAGGGATCATTCTAGAATGCCAATGTGGTTACGTCACTGCCCTGCTCAGAATACTTGAACAGCTCCCTACTGCCTGCAGGATAAGACCCAGACTCCTGAGTGGCATTCACACATACAAGGCTCTCGCTTGCCTCACCTTTTACCATGGCCCTCTCGTCTCCCTTCTCTTCAGCCAGATTGAAGTGACTGCATTCCTTCAACCCAAGATACTCTTTCTCGCCACTCCACAGGCCACCCTGCTCTCTGGAGCACCGTTCTCTCCTTCAACACTTGGTCAACTTGCATCCACTCTTTAAGCTTCTTTGGAAAGTGTTTCCTGACCCCTAACCCCAAGCCATTAGGGGCCCCACTCTGGGCTCCCACAGCACAATGCCATAGTCATTATCTTCCTGTCTTGTAGTGGTTTGCCTACTTGGCTGTGTCCCCCATAGACCATGATCTGCTGGGACACGAGAACTAGGCTTATCTCAGTTCTCCAAGACTGGGACATAGGAGGCAGTTTCCATAAATGTTTGTTGAATGAGTAGACAGACCAATGAGTAAACACATGCTATGTCTATCACCTGTTCACTCTTTTTCTAAAGCAGTGAGACCTCTTCCAGTGGGAATCATTCATTTACAGTGAATGATCATGGAAAGCTCTCGTTTGCCCAATTAGTCCCAGAACTGAGAAGCTGCTCTCACCACCCATCCACCACTTCCTAGGGCTGCCTCAACTCAAACTAATGGTGATCTTTAATTTTGAAAACTCAGATGACCTCCTCAGTCTCATCTCTGAAATTTTATGTAGACTAGCCCAGAACACATTACTCTTTCTAATCCTGTCTTCTAATTGCCAAATAGTCACAGAACCACACACCAGAGAGTGACATTTTTAGTCTACTTGGGCTTACTGTCACCTGCCTACAGAATAAGCACTGTCAGGAACTAATTCAGACAGCCCTAGAGAAAACCAAGTTCAGTGCAGCAGCTGCACTGATGGTGCCAGGGAAGTGTTTGGCAAGGGGGACAGATGTTGAATGTTAAATAACGATGTGACTTTTACATGTCGAAGTCGTCATTTCTGTGGAATAAAAAAGCAAATTCTATGAAAACCAACACTGATTTTCTCAGAGACACTTTCTGAATTCATTTGGATTTACTGCTGATGTTGTCCTTTTTAATTCTTTTTACACCCTTTTTACGTCCACGATGCTGAATACAAGGAAATAAGCTCACTCAGTCTGCACAGAATGTATGCACCAGTTTACCTAAAACATGTTCCCTTTCTTCAGAGCAAATTGGACCTATTACAAATTGTTAAATGGATGCCTGAGGAAACAGAGGAGCTTCTGACAATCATGTGCCTTCTTCCTGCCTTCAGCAAAACACTGTTAGTACAGGCTTGGATTTTATATGAAAATCTGTGAGTGCTGTGGACATGTATTTGGTACTGAGGAACATATATGGGGTGTTTTTCTCATTTGAATTGACGTCTTATAACTCGATTAACCAAAAAGTTGCATTTTAAAGAACGACTTTTTTAAAACAACATATTGCCAACAGAACATCTTTCTACATGTTTTCAGACGGCAGAAGAGCAGTTATCCTCACTAGAACTCCATATTTCTAATATGCCTAAGTAAACAGTAACTGAAAGAGGGATATTCTTACCCCACCGCACTCTAGGATAAACATCAAAAGTGGATGCTTTGTTTTATTTGGTTTCAAGAGCCTGGGTAGGAAAATTAACACCAGCATTCTAGGAAGGGGCTCGGGGAACCTGGATTTCTGGGAGAAATTGGACATGCTGGAAAGGAAAAGGATGACGTATGTTAACTGAGGCCCTGCTGCCTCCTGGCCAACCCCGCCCACCCTCCACGGCCCTGCCCAAGCCTTACCTGGTCACTTTCAATGACAGCACGGGCCCACTCGTGGGCCTTGTACAGCTCGTGCCGGCGATCTGGCTTCTCCTGGAATCGAGGCTCCTTTTTGGCAGGGTCATCGTCCCCAAAACTGGGAGACTGTGTTTTGGGGACAAGTTTTACATCATCAACAAAGATGAAAGGCTTGAATATGGACCTGTAAAGAAAGGAGAAGGGCATTTAGCCAGACCGAGTTTGGGGCTTGGAAACACCCAAAGATTGTCCTTTCATTCAGCAATCGTTTCCTGAGCCAATGTGAGGTGTGTGCAGAGGTGGGTGGTGGGCATGCATGCCCCGGAAGCACGACTTCATGATATTTTAGTAAAATTAGCTGCCATTTTACAAGCTGCAAATTCTTCTATTTGTGGAGACAGCAAAACAGACTTCCTTTTTTTTTGCGGGGCGTGGGGGGAGACCATTTGAGAGGCCCCCTCAGTTATATAAGGCAAGGCAAATAGACACCCAGTGTTCTGAGAAACGGTGTAACAGGCTGTCTAAGATGTTTGACTCTTTCTCCACCATAGTTTCCTGCAAAGTTTCCTCCTGGGAAGGAAGGGTCTGAGACCACCACCATGTTTTGTTTTGTTGAGGTTCTACCTTACTGGAAAATTTTGGAATCTCTCTAACGCAGGGAGGGGACAGATTAATACAGATGACATAAGAGGATCCTGGAGGCCCCAGCGGGGACACACCACAGAGAAACAGTCTAGTTGTGTAAGAGAGCTCGCTCTGGGCACGGTACGTGACTAATGCAAGAACACTCTTTGATTTGGGTCTTTTAACACGAGTGCACCTGAAGGAAAATGGCCGTGTGTGTGTGTGTGTGTGTGTGTGTGTGTGAGTGTGTGAGAGTGTGTGTGTGTGTACACTGATGCATCCCAGCAGATGGAATCATGCGCATACATATACCAAAAGAGCCACGTCTCTAAAGAAGTGCAGCCTGGAAGCCCAGACCAACAGGGTGTGGGGCAATAGCAGCTGACTGCAGGCCTGGGGCGAGAGGCGTATACTCCCCTCTCTGTACTCAGAGAAAACACCAGCGGATCAGAGGGCAACCAAGGCCTGGGTCAATGGTGCGCTCCCGGGAGAGCACAGATACTTCTGGGTCCCAAGTATGGCTTGCTTTCAACCACATCATGAGCTTCACACACACATCCTCCGTGTGTATTGATCAGATTTGGATATTTTCTCTCCTCTTAACTGGTATACCTTGGCCCACTCCAAGGTGCCTCACGTAGGTTAGAGGTGAGCTGAAAGGCTGACTCCCTCAGCCTTGGGGTATCTGAGGCTGAGAGAGCTGGAGCAGCCTTGCCAGTGTGCCATGCAAACACTTTCCTATAAGCCATGATCTCACAATGGTTAGGAAGCAATAACCCTTCTTCTACCCCAATCATGGTCCTTGGACTAGCGGCTTTGGCATCCCCTGAAGAATCTCAGGCCCCACCCCCATCCCGCCCAATCAGAATCTGAATTTTTACCTGGTCTCCTGGGGATTCATATTCAAGTCTAAGAAGTACTACTACAGACAACAGTAATGGGAAGTAAAGGAGCTCTCGTGGCACAACAGTTAAGAGCCCAGCTGCTAACTGAATGGTTAGCAGTTTGAACTCATCCAGCAGGAAAAAGACCTGATGATCTGCTCCTGTAAAGATTTAAAAAAAAAAAAAAAACACACCAAACCCATTGCTGTCAAGTTGATTCTGACTCATAGCAACCCTATATAGGACAGAGTAGAACTGCCCCATAGGGTTTCCAAGGTTGTAATCTTTAAGGAAACAGACTGCCACATCTGGTGAGCAGCTGGTGAGTTTGAGCCCCTGAACTTTCAGTTAACAGCCAAGCACTTAACCAAGGCACCACCAGAGCTCCTTCCTGTAAACATTACAGTCCAGAAAACACTATATGGGAGCAGTTCTACTCTGTCACATGGGGTCACCATGAGTCAAAATTAACTCGATGGCACCTAACAACAACGAGAAGTAACCTCTTAGATTAGTTTCCTGAGGTTGGTTACCATGGGAATGAGGACTCAGTGAGTAAAGACACTGACCACAATACGCAAAATTTGGGCTCAGATTAATTTAATTTGAATATTAAAAGCAATGAGACTTTAAAAAGCTTGTAAGCGGCCATCCAAGGCCCAGCAATTGGTCTCTATTTGCCTGGAGCAACAGAGGAAGGAGAGCCAGGAATAAGAGGAGGAATGGAATATGTGGTTAATTGCCTCCATGAAAAACTGCCTCCTTTGCCATGAGACTAGAAGTGGATGGTGCCCAGCTACCATCACTGAACATTTTGCTCAAAGATTCTGTAGAAGAATCCTTATCAAATGGGGAAAATGCACAATATAATTTCAAATTCTCATGGACTCCAGACTGGAGCCATGGATGGTGGATGAGCCCCTGAAACTACTGCCATGAGATAATCTTTAAACCTTACACCAAAAATAACTCCTGGAGTCTTCTTAAAAACCAAACAATAGTTTAGCTTAACTAGTAAAGAATGTCTGCCCTGAGCATTGTGCTCTTTTAATCTCTAACTGCAGCCCTGGTTGCGCAGCGTTTAAGAGCTCAGCTGCTAACCAAAAGGTCCACAGTTTGTATCTACCAGCCGCTCCTTGGAAACCCCATGGGGCAGTTCTACTGTGTCCAGTAGGGCTGCTATGAGTCGGAACTGACTAGACGGCAATGAGTTTGTTTTGTTGTTGCTGTTGTTATTTTAAGACCTATCTATATGGGCTCAAACTGACAGCAGCAACTCGAAAGATTAGATAGGAACCACAGGGGGCAGTGAATTTATGTTAATGTGATAGAAACATCAGAAAAGGAGGGTAAGAATGGTTGCACAACTTAAAGAATGTAATCAATGTCACTGACTTGTACATGTAGAAACTGCTGAATTGGTGTCTGTTTTGCTGTGTATATTCTCAATAACATCAAAAAATAAATTATTTTTAAAAAAGCAGTGAGACCTTTGTACCCCAAGCTGGTCGTATGGGTGGTACCAGTTAAGGATTAGTGCCAGGCGTCCCCCTGCCCCCACAGGGATGCAGACAGATATAGGAGACTGGTTCCATCCTCCACCCAATCTACTGGGAAGCACAAGGCAGGCGAGCTGGATATAAGTCCAAAAAGCCAAGCCTTACCAAGGACCTTCTCTCCCCAGCTACCATTAAAGGAAGGCCCCCAAAGATGTAGGGAGCTACCCTCCCCCAGAAGGTATGCACACTTCCACTTTCTACAGCCTCTTGAAAATCGATCATTTCATTCTTCTTTCCTTCAACTGAATGCTGAATGAATGACTGCTGAGTGTGAAAAGGAATTAATGCAAAATTTTAAAGTGTCTAAATCAAGTGTGATTCCATAAAGTGGAATTCTCCAATTGGTGATTTAGTTAACTCTGCAAAAGGGCTGCAGTTAGGGAGTCCACTGGAAGAGGGTGATGGAGAGCGAGCGAGGGAGCGAGGGAGCGAGCGAGCGAGAGAGAGAGAGAGAGAGAGAGAGAGAGAGAGAGAGAGAGAGAGAGAGAGAGAGAAGTGAGGAGAGAGGGAGGGGGGAAGAGAAGGAAAGAGGGAGGGTGGGAGGCAGAGAGAGAGAACACGACAGAGCACCAGTGTCACGGGAGAGCGAAATGCACGTAAGAGCATGATTGAGTGAACCCAGCCCACAGACATCCAGAACTGCCTCACAACAGGCAAGTGCCCTACCCTTCAGAGCCTGACAGCACTCAGGGTTTCCAGAAACATCAGTGCTTATCATACCATTTGTCAGCAGTTAATCTGCAGCCTTCTGTAGGAGAAGGACCCTGGGGCTCATGGTGAGCAGCTCAGAGCCTGCACAGTTCACACTTCCACAGCTCCAGGGCTCTGCACTGGGCAGAACAGATTAGAGCCAATTCTCCCACCTGGGGCTGTTGGGGTTCTAGCGGGACTGTTGCAGGTTCAACAGCTGGCGAGCCTGAGCTGGGCTGCTGAGGAGATGCCTCTCCACCCATTCCCTCCCCCACCATCCCATGCCACTGATGATGCTCACGTGTGTGACGCGACTCCATACAATCCCCTGCCCTGCACCTCTTTACTTGACCACTCAGGAGCCAGAGTGGGAGTGATGTTTTTATAGGAAACCCTGTAATTTCATTTATAAAACCTCAGTGGTTTCCTTACTAGGCGTCTCAGAATTGTTTTGACGCACTGACCCATGGGGGAGAGCCACAGCACTGTGGGATACTGACAGCAGCAGGATGGGGTGCAGCCTGGGAGCACCCACTGGGCACAGCTGCAGTCCCAGGGGTCTGCCTGCCTTATGAAGGGGACAATGAGTAAGCTGGGACTCCCATCACTGAGGCTGGTT
Source organism: Trichechus manatus latirostris (assembly GCF_000243295.1). NCBI lineage: Eukaryota > Metazoa > Chordata > Mammalia > Sirenia > Trichechidae > Trichechus > Trichechus manatus. The sequence goes on from NW_004443986.1 coordinate 16,737,537, forward strand.
CTTCCAGGTTCTTTCCAGACTGGCTCAAGTTTTAGGTGATTCACCTGAGCAGGGGCCTTTCTCTTGCTCTTTCCTCTGCCTAACTCCCCTCGATGGACCTTCCAGGGACTCCAGGTGACAGGGTCAGTCTGGCTTGGTCACCTGAGGAATTTCTGCATCTTCAGTAAGAAAAGTCATGTTTGGGGTCAAAGCTGTTGGTGGCCACTGATCTTACAACTCCAAACCAGTTTCTTCCAAAATGCATGTGTCCTTCTGACTGGTTCATCTATGGGTCATTCCAGCTTTATAGTGAGTGACTTTAATCAGATGGTCAAGGCCACACCTGGCTGAGAGCAGAAAGACTCCATGAAACAAGTTTCTATGCTAGAAGGAAAGAGAACCAGTCCTTTTAGCGCACAGGACAACCTTAGGGATGGGGGTGTCATTTTGCCTAGGCTCCAGCTCTGTGTATAGATACACAGCTCCAGGGCTCGTCCTTTACATAAGCTATGAATGGCACCGCCAGGAGGTGTGCACTGCAAGGCCCTGCTACAGTTCATAATGTTGTCTCCATATGAAAAAAGTGCCACGTGATGCTAATGTTTGAATCAACCAGATAATACAGTCTTGGCCAATCTAGTGTAGCTTTTCCGGCTTAGTACACTGGGAGAAGAGGAGGAAGCAAAACAGAAAGAAACAGAAGGAGAAAAATGTCATATTCATTGTATCTAACCAACTACCTGCCGCTAGTTAAAGTACGTTAAGCATCCTGTTTTCCTAGAACATCCTCTCTACCTTTGCTCCCCTCTTGGTTTACCCATTCTGAATCCTGAGTATTTGTGTATTTTCCTAGATGTGGGGGCCTCTCAGTGGTGTGCTGGTTTAACAACTATCTCTGAAAAAATTAAAAACCCAAACCAACTGCCATTGAGTCAACTCTGACTCATGGTGAACCCATGTGTGTCAGAGTAGAACTGTGTTCCACAAGGTTTTCAATGGGTGATTTTTTGGAAGTAGATTGCCAGGCCTTTCTTCCAAGGTGCCTCTGGGTAGACTCGAGCCTCCAACCTTTTGGTTAGCAGCCGAGCACCACCAAGGGACTCCCTGAAAAAAAAAAAAAGCCCTGATTTATGGTGTTTGCCAATTTCCATGGTGTAAATACTCCCTCCCCCCATGCCCGTTTCAAGCTACCATGTCACTGAACATGGAGTTGGGAAGAAATGTGCAGAGTCAGCTCCCACTAGCTCCAGTACACCACAGGACTCTGCATTCTGTACTGTCACAAAATGCTAAGGGACCTCTTTTCTCTTTTCTGCTCTAATTCTTCTTCACATCTATGAAGCTTTAACAAGTACTGGCTCCCAACTAGGAAATGGCTTCCGAAGGTCAGAACCAGTACACTACAGTCAATTGGTGTTACTATGTAGATGACTAAGGTACCAGCTGGTTCAACAGAATATTATAGAATATTAATATGATGGAATTCACCTCCTCAATAAAATTAAAGGATTTTCACATCTCCCTCCAGCTGTTAAATGCTCAGACTTCTGCATCTTTCTCCAACTCTCTAACTTACATAGAACCTCTGGCACATAGTAGGAGGGAGGGTGGATAGAAAAGAGGAAGATAAAAAGAGAATGTGAGAGCAAGTTACTTAAAGAAAACGATCTATAAATAATACAGTGAACGAAGAACAGAGTATCAGACAGAACAAAAGTATCATCATGTCCATTGGTTTCTAATATTAATTGGGAGAGACACAGCCCTATTCTTTGATCACAATCTTTTGCAAGTCCACTACTCTAAAACGATCTCCTGAAAATGTCTCTAATATTTTTAGGATTAGCAGAAATCAGCTAAAATATACCCAATTTTACTACCTGAAATCCTAAGAGTCGGAAATTATCCTTTATGCTGACAAAATATAAAATGTTGAACACGGCCAATTACAAAGAAACACTGAAATGTTGAATAAGAAAGAAAAAAAAAGCCCATGACAGTTCTATAATCACAGTAGAAATGCAGCTCATTTAACCATAGAAGATAAAAATTAATGTTTTCTGGAAGAGCCTTAATCTTCTACAAGATTTTTTCAATTAATTTAACCATGAATAATTTTTTTTAATTACTTGAAATTTTCCATTTTAAATCTTAGAAGGCTATTTTCAACCCATTTCTATAAATGTATTAGGCTGTATACTTCAATCTAGGAAATAAAATTCCTTTATATTAGTGCCCTGGCATCAAAAAGCCCTGACTTGTCACCATAGTTAAAGGAAGTATCTGAGGCATGAGGACAACAGGGATTGGTATGATCATTCCAGAGTTCAACCCACTCTTTCGAAGGCCCGTTTCCTAAATAACAATGTCCAAATACCATAACAGAACATTCAAGGCTCTACAAAACCAGGCTCTAAACATCCACAAAGGAGCCCTGGTGGCATAGTGGTTAAAGCACTTGACTGGTAACCAAAAGGTCGGTGGTTCGAACCTACCAGCCACTCTGCAGGAAAAAGATGTGGCAGTCTTCTTCCGTGCAGCCTTGGAAACCGTATGGGGCAGTTCTACTCTGTCCTATAGGGTCACTATGAGTCGGAATCAACTCAATGGCAGTGGGTTTGGGTTGGTTTAAACATCCTCATGTGCCCCTCCTGAGCCAGCAGCAGTTAGAGGAGCAAGCCGTAAGGGGGAGGTCCAGATACCAGGGGGAGAAAGGAAAAGCCCCAAATCTGGAAGTCCAAAAAGTGGGTGGGAGGTGGGGCCATAGAACCAAGGATTCAAAACAGGAAGGTAAGATCAAGAGAAACCAGCTGGGTCAAACAGGAGGAGCATCCTAAGAAGCTTCCCAGAAGTCCACTGAGGTCAGCAGAGGGGCCACAGGAGAGTGGCTGGGCTTGTCTGGTGGAGGGGATGGGGGCATGGAGGAGAGATGGAATCCTTACTGCCATTCTCGTCTATAAGGGGAGTCACAGCAGGAACTGGGCACCATGTTATTTCATGCCTCTAAACTTTTGCACGTGCTGTTCTCTATGCCCGGAATGTTATTACCGCTTTTGGTACCTAATGAACTCCTACTCTTCCCAAAATGCCCAGCTCAATAGTTCTTTCCTCTGTGAGGCTTTCCCCTTCATCATCTCCTTTATGCCACCTCTTACCTTGTATACAGCCTCTGTTGCTGCACTTACCAAATTATTTGCTACATGGCAATGTCCCCTCTTAGACTGTGACCTCCTTAAGGACAGAAACCATGTCCCTAGTGCCCAACAAGCACAAAAGGTGCTCAGTAAGTGTTTGTTGAATAAATAAATGAAAAACTAGGAACAGCTTACATTGAATTGAATGATCAGGCTGTTAGAAGGATCTACTGGCATTTGTTATTAAAAAAAAAAAAAAGAGGAGGTGCTTGGCTTTTCCCCTGAGTCATCTAAGAAATAATTCCTAGCTATATACCATCCTGAAACCATGAGAGGAGAATAAATATTTTCAGCTACAAAGGGAATGAAACTTAGCTGCAGATTCCCTAGTAGCAGATTCAATAGTTTAACACCCAATATTCCAACAATGATGATGGTTTCAGCCAAGGGAACACCTTAAAAATACCAGAGAACCTACTAGAATGGGCAGTCTTCTAGAGTTTTCTAGACTCAGGATCAGACTCACCTGACAGATTCCGAGGCCCACCTCAAAGATTCTGATACACTAGGTTTGGGTCAAGGCATCTCTACTTTTCAAAAACTCCCATCAGTGATCCTGATAATGAACAGATTTGGAAGCCACTGGATGGTTATGACTAAGCTACTGATGGTGTGATCTGTGCTATATATGACTGAACATTCCTGGGGAGAGGGACTTCTGTCGACCTGGTAGATCAGAAATTGTCTTAATAAATAATAGCTAAACCTACTATGTATGTTACTTGGATCATCTCATTTAACCATCCTGACAAGCACATAAAAGTAGGGGCTAGTATGATCCTCATTGTACAGATAAAGAACCGAAGTTTAGAGAGATTAAATAACTTATCTAGCTACTAAGTGAAAGAGGTACCATTCAGAATGCTAGTAGTTTATTCTAGAGGCTGTGTTCTTAACTACTGTGCAATACTGCCTCTGGGCTGAAGTATATGGGCAGACAGCAACCCCCTAAAATACAATGTCTTAAAGAAATGGCCAGTACACTTGAAGTTGCTTCAATCTGCATTGTCTCTGGACTATTTTGTCCTCTAACTCATAGCAAGTGGATATTTTGATAAATCCTAAGCATTCCTCCATCCCTCTGTCTCACTGTGTCTTATTCATCTTTGCATCTCTCATATACAGCACAATGCCTGGTCCATGGCATACACTCAATACATATTTGTTGAACTTAAAACAACAATTTGATTCCGTGATTGTGAAGAACACTATTTGACAAGCGCCAAGAACTTCACTTAACCAAAGCTCTTCGTGCTACGCTGCCCATGAAGAGGTAGACAGAAAAATCTGATCCTGCTAGACAAGTGTAGACCTGGTACAGGAACTTAGGATATTCTTGGTGAATGAACTCCCAAGGGAAGCACATGCTTTCTGCCTGCTTGACTGGTCTCAGACAAACCTGGATGGATCTGGGGTCCCAGTGAAGTAGTTAATGCAGGGCAAGCTTCTATTCTGAGGCAGGACAGACACGGTGCTGGCTGTGGTGAGGAAAGATTCTGAGTCTATACAGACTCCACTGGCTTTGTCCCGTAAGATGTCAATCATAGTTTGCACAGTGATGCTTTCTGTAAAATAAGAGAGTGAGAGAAACAGAGAGGAGATATAACTATGGCTGGCTGCTAACCAAAATCCATTCGCTCCTTTTGCTTTTTAGTAATAGAACCCCTAAAATTATAGCTGGGAACATAACTGCCCAACTCCAGACTATATTTCCCAGCTTCCCTTGTGGCTAGGTATGGCCACGTGATAAATTCTGACCAATGGAATGTGAATAGAAATGTGTGCAATTCCCTCATCACATCCATAAAAAGCAATGCTTGCCTTCCACTTTTCTTTTTTCCCTTCCTACTGGCTGAGAGATGGCAACGAGTGAACCACAAATGGAAGCCATGTGTTGAAGCTGAGCAAGCCACCGGCCCTGGGCTGTCCACATACATCTGGACTATAACATGGTGGAGAACTAAACTTCCATTTCATTTGAGCCACGTTATTTTGTGGTCTCTCCCTCTCTCTCTACATATATAGATACACCTGAACCAGCGCAATAACTCAATTGAATGATATTCCTAGGAAAGTATGTACAATCTATATGCATTCCAGCATGTTCTCTCTCATACAGTCTTATTGGTTAGGGTCAATATTATAATTGAAGAACTGACTTCTCTGAGTGGGATATATACATACAACGAGGCATTTAGACTATTCAGAGTCATTAGGGCTATTGGCTCTGGCTTCAGATAAATGGATAAACAAATCCCTGATCACACAGGATCCTGGATCTACATATCCCCCTCTGCTTATAGTTCATTAAAACACTATTCATATAGCCTGTATTCACAAAGATGGAATCAAAGCATCACAGAGGAAGAAGGTACCTGAAAGTTCCCTAGTACAATTCACATCTTTGTAAATCCCTTTTATTTACAACAGGTCACATGAAAAATATTGACAAGTCCTTGACTTCTTCAACCATCCAATGTTCAAGTTTCCTCATTGTATCGTAAATGTTGTCTAAGTTCATTGATTTGGATCAGGATCCAATAGGTTAATAATGTCTCTTAAATCTCTTTTAATCTCTGCCTCTCATTTTTTCCCTTTGCATTTTATTCGTTGGAGAAATCAGGTCATTTTTCCTGTAGAATTTCCAACAGCTGACTTTGCAGATGATATCACCATGGTTTTACTTACTATGCTCCTCTGTCCTCTGTATTTCCTATAAACTAGTAGCTAGATCTGAGGATTCATCAGATTTAGGTTTGATGCTTTGGCAAGACTACTTCATAGAGAGTATTGTATACTTGTATCAAGCTAGCTTTATTTTTTTAATTAAAAACCTTTAAGATATTTTCAGCTTAGAAGAGTTCTTAAAGTTCCCATTTAAAATGGGTACTTTCTCACTTTCCTTCCCAGAATATATTAACTAAGATCTATAGCAAAAACCCTAAAGTGTTTTTCTAAAACAGGGAGTCAACAAACTTTTTCTTAAAGAATCAGGTAAATATTTTAGGCTTATGGGCCAGACAGTCTCTGTTGCAACTTCTCTGTCACAACTACATAACTACTCAACTCTGTTGTATTATGAAAGCAGCCACAAACAATACATAAATGAATGGGTGTGGTTGTGTTCCAATAAAACTTTATTTACAAAATCAGGCAGCTGCCCACAGTTCATAGTTTGCTGATCCCCATTCTAAAAAATCAAGATTTGACTTACAAAACACATTTATCACTAGCAAATATGAAATGTGGCATTTAGGTTATTTGTAAGGGTTTCAATCAGGCACAAAATTAACAAGCTATCCAGTCACCACATTTACCTAATTATGAACTCTGATTGAGTCAAAAACTGTGTGGAAGATAGAGGGCTTATGAAGAGAATTCAATTTAACAATTCAACTCAGCAAGTGCTCAAGGAATAAAGGACTATACAGGCATCACAAGGAGATCCTAAGATGAGTAAAAGACAGCACCCCCACCCTCAAGGCTGAGCAATCTAATGGGGCTGGGTGAGAGGAAAATATAGGGTAAAGTCAAATATTACAAATACTGGAAGGCTGCAGTAAGTATTGTAAGAGACAAACTCTATGACAACAGTGTTTAGAACAGGGCTTTGAACCAGTGCCTTCTGGTTTGAACCCCTGCAGAGAATTTGCATTCCTAACAAGCTCCCTGCTGAGAATTTGTATTTCTAAAAAGTTTCCAGGAATTATGCCTAAGAATCACCTGGAGATCTTGTTAAAATGTAGATTCTGATTCAGTATATTTGGGGTGGAAATGCAAATTCTCAGCAGCGAACTTGTTAGAAATTCAAATTCTCAGCTGGGGTTCGAACCAGAATGAACCTGTTTGAAGCCCTGGTTTAAAGAAAAAATAACGTCATTAGGAGGAGAAAACGTCCATGCATAAGGAAGCATCAACAAAAATAAATTCAAGTTGTCTTCTTCCCCGAAATGGTTTTTAGCACAAGTTTGGTCTTTACATACAACATCTACCCTCTAATCCTCTGCATCACTCACCCTCCTAAGTTCAGGTGAGTTCTCTGAAACAGCTGAAAGAGGGAGAATCATAAGGTATACTCCAACTCACCTTCTTGTTTTTCTAAGCTGTCTTTCCCTGCACAGCAATCTAGATGGTCATCAGCTGGAGAAAACACTTCGGAAAAATTGAACTCGTCCTCTCCTGTCCACCAGCCTTGACTCTGAGCATAGTTCCTGAGTTCAGGATGCTCCACGTCAATCTTAGTGGCGAGCGAAAGCTGAGTGCAAACACACCTCACTCCCTCTGAAGAGACGGCAAAGCCCAGTTAGTTGAAATACACTTACAAAGAATTAATCAAGAAACAGAAATTTACAGGGAGTCTTCCCCTTCAACTCTCACTTTAACCACAGGGAGGAATCGATTCAATTTCTGAAGAAAAAACAGGCAATCCTTCATACTCTTTCTAGGAAACCTCCCAGAAGGTTTGAGCAGTCCTGACCTGGCATTATCACATTTTAAATGAACAACAATCACTTTAGTGATCTTAAATTCACAATGAAAAGGAAACGTGCCAAGCTCTTCCTTCTGGCTAAATAAACCCTAAGCATTTATTACTTACACACACAAAAAGTGAATGGTTCTTTGAAGGAGGCACTGTGCTGCTAGTAAGACCTATGAATGTTGTATCTATGGAGATTCCTCTTGCCCAATTTGGTTCTGTTTCACTAGAGAAATTCTTCACACCATCATCCCCCATTCACCCAAATATATTTAGTTTTTAAAAACACAAATATTATACTTCTTCATTCAACTTTTTTTTTCCTGGTCCCAAAATTTAGAAAAACACAATGGCAATGATGATTGCTTTAAAATAAAGGGATGTACCCTTGAGTGCGTGTGTGCGCGTGCGTGTGTGTATGAGAAGAATCTGTGTGAATCCATTTTTCTCATAAAAATATAAGTGTAGCTAAACAATCTGAAGCAAAAAGGCCTGCATTCTGAGTACATTCACCACAGTGAGTGAGGGTTTAAGCCAGAAATTCTCCTAACAGTTGGCAGGCTTGCTATGTCTTCTCCAAAGCCTGAACTGAAAAGACACAAAGGATGAATCGACCTTTCAATTCCAAGACACTGTCTACAAGACAAACAAAAAAGTTATCTGTTGTAGCTCAAAAAGACCATTCATATTTGCTGATTCTAGGGAGCATGCTGAGCTTCCAAATTCTTGAAGAATGAATTAGAGGGAGAAATAGAGCCAAAATTACAAGCTGCAATGAAGCCACCACTGCCTGACAACCTGTAACCAGAGCCGGGGTGCTGGACTCAGTCCTTCCGGTATACTTTGCTTCACTGATTCACACTTCCAAAATCAGCATTTCTGGCCAATGGGCATTTGTCCCTTGCCATTCATCTTTTCAGAGGGCAACATAAGAGTCACAGTATCAGTTTTTTTTTAAGTATCGCTTTAACCTAAACAAATGATTTTAACATTATACACACTAAGCTATTAAGAATATCTTGTGAACAACTCCATAGATGCTATTTTTCCTAAAGAGCTGATTTATAATACACATTTGCTTTCAAGTATTTTAGCAGTTAAGGGACAGGTTCATTAAATCCTACCATAATCACACAGCTACTGGGATTAAAAACCTAAAAAACCAAACCCGTTGCCTTCGAGTAGACTCTGACTCATAGCGACCCTATAGGACAGAGCAGAACTGCCCCGTAGAGTTTCCAAGGAGCACCTGGTGGATTCGAGCTGCCGACCTTTTGGTTAGCAGCCGGAGCACTTAACCACTATGCCACCAGGGTTTCCCTACAGGGATCAGGGGGCTTAAAATCAGTGAGTCCAAGGCATGACTGCATTTTTTTTTTTAATTTTACTATTTCTTGAAAACATTGGTTTTGAGGAGATGGATTTTTAAGCTATATTTTGAAAGGGAATTCAGCTTTTGAAATGCAGTCACAGATCAAAAAGTTCTACTTAAAGGCAACACGACTGCTTTTAAGCACAGAACAACTAGTCCTCTTGATGGAACCACTCAGTGGTAAAACTTCACCTTAAGAGGGTTTTTTTACAAAGGAGTTTTAAGTTCTTGCATTTCAGGAAGCTTGGCGACCTGGTGGCCCACATGGGCATTAGTTTTATAAATACTGTAAGAGCTGGGCAAGCAGACACACACTCTGGCAAGTATATGCCAGGGACATGTGGGTTGCAGAAACCCTCTGAGATTGCTGGCAGGGGACCACTAGCCTTTTGCATCCTGGTGGGAACTCTAAGAAGCTGCCCACTCCTCCAGGCAGACACATCCTTTGCACAGCTCGGTCAGGAAACCACAGGCTGGATTCGTGGACTGCCTTATATCGAGTAGAACATGCTCATCATTCACAGCAGTCTGATCCCTGGACTGACTTTGGCCAAAGAAAACAACAGACTTGCTTCACAGCTACTGCAGTAGATCTTCTACTTCTAAATCAGGTCAAATTTGGTTCCAACCACCTCTAAGGCAGGGTTTCAACCATCCCTAATATCATTTCTGATGAATTAGAAGAGCTTCCTGGTAAATTCAGTTGAGAAAAATTCAGAGACCAAATCTAGGTGGACAAAAGGAGTGCCGTGATCTACTAGCCATGTCTACCAGGGCACAGGAGGGGAGAATGGAAGCACACATGCCATGTGTTTGTCGTCTAGTCCTAAGAGGGGTTTCCCCAGCCAGTTCTCCCTTAAGAATTCCTCCTCCCTTCCTCTTGGAAGCCCTTAAATCCATTCTGGAATCCCATCCATCCATAATGAGGATGCTGCCCTTACCCCTAACATTTCCTTCCCCAGAACTGTCTTAGGAGCAAGATGTTTCAGAAGCCACAGAGTAGCAATTTTATCCTTCTGGGTGGACCACCTAGTCCTCTGCTCTTCTACAAAAAGGGTCTCACAGGGAAAGGGCCCAGTTGGCCCAGCATGGCATTCAATGGTCCTTACACAGATCTAAGTTCCTATTCTAGAGGAACATTCCAAGCACAAAGAGCTGCAGGGTTTTGTACAACAGGGGACAGTTCCCTGATGAATTGATTCATTGACCTATTATGAACGGGGAATCACCATTCCCTCGGCCAATTAACAGAGTAACAATTTGGATCATGGAACTTCTGGGAGTCAAAACTGAGTCCTACCCAGAAAGCAAAGAGAAAATATGAAATATATATTAGGGGTGAAATTCCCAAGTGTCAACATCTCTTGACTCCAGGTTCAAGAGATTCTAGGCTCTAAGTTATAAGCAGAAGCCCAGGAATGAGAGGCATGTCTAGACATGAAGACCCAGCACAGACAGGGTCTGCAACAGCAGCAGGATTGCACTAGTCTGACCCTGAAGGGTCAGCACCACCCACCCCCGCCTTTCCCCATCCTCCAAACCCTTCATCACCCATGTCCACTCACCTGTGATTTTCTCAGCCGCCCAGTACTTCCCTATGGTCTCAAGCACCCAGGCTTCCTCACGATCCACAATCAGATATGCACTTTGGAAACTATGGCAGGAGTTTGCATCTTCATAATAATTTCCACCTTGTCCATGTTCTTCCAACAAGGAGACAATAACATCTAAGGCTTCTTTAGCTGTTGTCCCTCTTTCTAAACCAAGCCTGAAGCAAGGAAACAAGAAGTTCACCTCAGTCATCTCAAAGTACGTGATTATTACCCTAGTAATGAAAGACTGGGAGGAGGCTAAGTTATGAATCATGCCAACAAATGTAAATATGTTAATACACCGATAAATATGCAAATAGATTAACAGCATTTAAAGCAGAATATGTGTCTATATATTAAACATCATGGGGTGTTCTGTGTCTTTGGACATCCCCCATCCACACAGACAGAAGAGTCAGGAATCCAATGGCCTCTCCCTCCTGAAAGGAAGTCATTTCTCTTTCTCTTTTTGACTCTGTCTCCCACGTAGCTGGCCAGTTCAGCTCTAGCTCTTAGTAGACCTACTCTTTGTGGCTTTTTCCTTCTCCTGCCTCTAGCCTAAGCAAAAGGAAATATCTACCTAAACTAGCCTTGACCTCTATTAGTCTACATCAGATATTTTGGTTAGTAATACAAAGTGTTCAACTGGCAGCCATTGTCCTTTGGACTATAATTTGCTTGGAGACCTCACTGAGGATGGGTGGCTGGTTAGAACATGATCAATCCTGGTTTGATACATTTCTCCTCCTACCTATCAGCCTAATTCTTTTGATAGACCTTGGGCAGATTACATAATATGTTCGAACTTCCCTTTTATGTCACCTATAAAATGAGCACTTACATTATTGGGTTTCCATGAGGATGGATTTTATGAATGATGAACATGAAAACACATAGTGCTAGTACATGGGACCAAGTAAGTGATCAACAAATTTTGAGAGGTAGCTTGCTGTAGCAGAGAAATATGTATTTCAGAGATGAAGGAAGCTAACTTCTACTTCCAGTTCTGGTTTTAACTGGCAGTATGATCAGTATGGCAGCATGATCTTAAGTAACGTTACCTTTCCAAATCTTGGTTCTCTCATCTGTAAAGTGAAAACAATACTACCTCCCGCTCAGGCTGATATGAAAAAGGCTGACACATAATATGTACTCAGTAAATGTCCATTTATTCGTCTGTTCATTCAAATTATAATTCTAGTGGCAGGAACACAGGAGTCTTAGAACAGAGGCAATGAGCCTGCTAAGATGGTGGTATCGACCAGTTCTTGGTAAATTTTCCACTCAAGAAGCAATAGCTATTAAAATTTACCCAATTTGATGCTTTCTGAAGGGTCATTTCAGTGTGCTGCCAGGGAGAAGAAAATATAATGCAACTACATGCTACAGACTTACTCCTGTAATAGGCTTATTTTCATAGTCAGGTAATTATATATCAATTCATTTGACATTTTTCCATTTAAGCTTATTTAGGAAGACTTGGTTATAAGGCAATGGTTTATGAAGTTGAACCCTAAGAACTTAGGAGAGTGATAAAAGAAAAAGCCCATAAGTAGACTGAATTAAGTAGACTTTTTTTTTGGCCAATGTCATCCTCTCCAAAGAGAAGTAAATCCAGTTGCCATCAAGTTGACTCTAACACATAGAGACCTCATGTGTGTCAGAGCGGAACTGTGCTTCATAGCGTTTTCAATGGCCGATTTTTCAGAAGTAGATTGCCAGGCCTTTCTTTTGAGATGCCTCTGGGTTGACTTGAACCTCCAACCTTCCCATTAACAGCCAGCACATTAACCATGTGCACCACCCAGGGACTCCCCAAAGAGGAGTAGCAGAAGCAAAACCAACCACCATTTTGTCCGACTCATAGCAACCCCATGTGTGTCAGAGTAGAACTGAGCTTCATAAGGTTTTCAATGACTGATTTTTTCCAGAAGTAGATCTTCAGGCCTTTCTTCCAAGGTACCTCTGGGTAGACTCAAACCTCCAACCTTTCGGTTAACAGTTGTTAGTTGTTAGTTTCAGTTGTTGTTGTTAGTTGCTCTTGAGGCAATTCTAACTCATGGCGACCCCATGTATATAGACTAGAACTGCTTCATAAGGTTTTCAAGGCTGTGTCCTTTCGAAAGCAGATTGCCAGGCCTGTTTTCTGCGGTGTCTCTGGCTGGGTTGGAACTGCAACCCCTTCGGCTAGTCAAACAAAACTTGCTGCCGTCGAGTCAATTCCAATTCACAGCGACCCCATAGGGCAGAGCAGAACTGCCCCATAGGGCTTCCGAGGAGCAGCTGGTGGATTTGAACTACTGACCTTTTGGTTAGCAGCCAAGCTCTTAACCACTACACCACCAGGGCTCCTCTGGCTAGTAATCTAGTGTTTAACCATCTGTACCACCAGAGGCTTTATCTGTGAATACCTAGCCAGTGGCAATCGCCCCCTCTTTTGAAGATGTCACCTCTCTTTTGCAGTTTGACTTGTTCCTCTTACTTTTGCCTTCCCTGATGCTCTGCCTGTTTGCAGTCCTCACTGAGACACTCAGTACTTACACTGGCCCTCATATGCTGAGTCTGATGTCCCTATGCGCAGAGCTTCTGCAGCAGGACCTCGGCATTAATCCACAGACACAATTCTGACTCCACCCTCTGACCCTTCATGCCAGGACCACAGGTAAAAGATGCTCCCTTGTCCCACCTGGTCTCCTTGCCAGGGGATGGGGACAGGACAGCACCTGCTCCCCAGTCCAAGGCCATGAGTGACACCAGTGTTGTACACTTTCCATCTGAGACTGAGAGGCGCAGGTGAACCATACGTCACTGGGTGCAGAGGCGAGATGGGGCCATGAGTCACACAACATCAAGTGACCTATTTTAAAGACTTTTACAATTCCTCTCCTAGATGGGGCAGATTCATGTGATTAAAATAAGAACAACACCTTGCTGGCCCCCACTGAGAATTTTGTTTTGGCTGCTATACCTCAGTGTGGGCATGACGAGGGCAGGGGAAGGGATGAACTTCCACAGGCCAAGGTTAGAGCCTTGCTCTGATATTTACCCTTAATACACAGGCTTATCCAAATCCTTCCAAAGTGCGGGCTTTGTCCAGGTTGTTCCGGGTTTTGGAGTTTGATGGCTCTGAATTCAAAACCTAGTTTTACGGTAAAATCCTTATTTGGGGCCCAAGACCGTCTCCAAGGTATGTCAAGTTCACTCTGCCCTTTCCAGGGCTTCAAACCAGTTCATTCTGGTTTGAACTCCTGCTGAGAATTTGCATTTCCACCCCAGATATATTGAACCAGAGTCTACATTTTAACAAGAACCCTAGGTGATTCTTATGTATAACTTCCTGGGAACATGTTAGAAATTCAAATTCTCAGCAGAAGTTCAAACCAGAAGGAACCAGCTCAAAGCCCTGGCCCTTTCCTGAGAGGCTGTGAGTGACATCTGCACCTCCCTGGCTTATGGCCCCTTTGTGTAGGAACTCTGCTTGCTTATCTTTTTTATATCTATGCCTCTGTAGATTAGGGAGGCAAATAAGGTAAAACACAGTTATAAACTAGATTTACAATGGATATATCATTGCTGCTCTGGGAAAGTAATAAAAATAATCAATTGTTGTTGTTAGCTGGCGATGAGTCAGCCCCCGACTCACAGTGATCTCACAAACAACGCAAGGGAACACTGCCCAGTCCTGCGCCATCTCCATGATTGGCTGGGCATTGGAACATTGTGATCCATAGGGTTTTCATCAGCTGAATTTCAGAAATAGGTCACCAGGCCTTTCTTCCTAGTCCATCGTATCTGGAAGCTTGGCTGCACGTGAGATGCACTGACCAGGACTAGAACCTGGATCTCCCACATGGAAGGCAGGAATTCCACCAGTGAACCACCACTGCCCCCATGAAAATAAGTCAATATTCTTCCCTTTACAGGACCAGGTCTGGTGCTCTTACAAGGACTCAGCCTGCAAATAATCTGCCCTCCTCTCTGCAATCAACAAGTCTGCAAGGTCCTCTGAATTCATGACCTTTGGGCTATCTGAAGATTCCCGGTCTTCAGGCAGAAAGCTGGAAGTGTAAAGATAATATAAGGCTGTTAAGGGCTGCGTTGATTTGGGGAAAGGGTATGTGAAACCTTTTCACTAATCTCTATGGTATCCTGAGCTCTCTGTCTCATTAAAAGTAGAAGCAGTATGATCTAGAACAGAGAGGAGTGGCCTCCCTGCGGTTAGTGGGCCTGGTATACCTGGCTCTGCCACGTCCCAGCCCCGGAGCTTGGAGCGAGTTACTTAACGTCCCAAAGCCCCCGTTTCCTCATCTACTAAATGGAAAAAAAACACACTTATTTCACTAGGTTGTCGTGAGGGTTAAATAAAATGATATATGCAAAGCCCATCTTACAACAGGGTTCAGGAAATGGTAATTCTAATTACACAGGTTTTTCCACCTGCAGACATTGACCAGGCCTCCATTCAAGCCACCTGGGAGTCCAACAACTTGAAGCCAACCTTTAGACCCTTCCAAATTTTCACACTGGCCTCTTTTCAAGGACTTCTGTGCTTTTCACATGCTGGGGGTCCAATGGAATGTGCCTAGAATTATGAGAAGTTCTGAAATTGTGGGACTGACTGGGTTTTAGTTCCAAAGTTAATTAAACACAAATGGAGCAGGAAGAATTAGTTTGCAGAAAAAGAAAAGAAAAAAGCAGCTATGCAAAAGGAAAAAGAGGCATAAAACACTGAAAAAAATATGGTAGTGTGCTGGGGCCAGCTAGTACCAGCTCAGAGAGCAAACTGTTAAAATTTCAGAAATTTTGAGCCACTTGCTAAACCATTGGTAACCTGGAATCGGTCAGGGTAGGAGTATTTACACCACATAAATTGGAAAAGGCTACAAATAATGGCTACCCCACACCAAGCCAATTATTAAACATTTACCAGCATACCAAGGTCCCTGGGTGGCACAAATGGTTACACACTCAGCTGCTTACCTAAAGGTTGGTGGTTTGGACCCACCAAGTGGCACCTGTCTTAGTTATCTAGTGCTGCTATAACAGAAACACAAGCAGATGGTTTTAACGAAGAGAAGTTTATTTCCTCACAGTAAAGTAGGCTAAAAGTCCAAATTCAGGGCATCAGCTCCAGGGGAAGGCTTTTTCTCTCTGTCAGCCTTCTTCTCTTCATTGTTCCCCTGGACAAGGAGCTTGTCTGCGCAAGGACCCCAGTCCAAAGGACGCGCTCTGCTCCCAGCACTGCTTTCTTGATGGTATGAGGTCCCCAACTCTCTGCCTGCTTCCCTTCATCTCTTGAGAGATAAAAGGTGGTGCAGGCCACACCCCACGGAAACTCCCTTTACATTGAATGTGACCTGGGTAAAGGTGGTATTGCAATCCCACCCTAATCCTCTTTAACATAAAATTACAATCACAAAATGGAGGCCGACCACACAATTCTGGGAAACATGGCCCAGCCAAATTGATACACACATTTTTGGGGGGACATAATTCAACCCATGACAGCACCACAGAAGAAAGGCCTGGTGATTTGCTTCCATAAAGAGTACAGCCAATAAAACCCTATGGAGCAGTTCTACTCTGTAACATATGGGGTCACCATGGGTCAGAATCGACTCAGTGGCAACAGGTTTGGTTTTGGGGCTTAATAGCATACCTCTGACTAATGGGTTCCAAAAGCTTTCTAGATCTCATCCATTTCAAGGCCTAGATGCATTATCATGAGAGACATAGTCTGGGTTGTTTAAGAGACACCCTTACATCCAGAAAATAAATTCCCATTTTTAATGCTAGCTCCAGCCAGCTACTTATTATTTGTAATAAGCCTCATGAAACATGCAAATATGTATATATGTGGTCATATGTCTCAGAAGAAAGGGACTGGTTGTCAGGTTCTCACAGAAATCAAGAGATCAAAAAAGATAGACAAAGCTTGGCTTTTGGCATAAATATCATTGAAAATGAATTATAAAAAATAGTATTAAGATTGGGAAAAATTGTGGGGGGGAACATGTATCTGATGAGGGTTTAATGTCCAGAATATATAAGAACTCCTATGACTTACAATAAAAAGACAACTCAATCAAAAAGTGGGCAAAGGAATTGAATAGACATTTCAGCAAAGAAGATACACACATTTGTATAGATATACAAGTTTGTATAGATATACAAATATGCACATACATAAGATACACAAGAAGCGCATGAAAAGATGCTCAACACCATTAATCATTAGTCATGCAAATCAAAACCATAATGAGATACCACTTCATCCTCACTAGAATGACAATGATCAAAAACCAGATGTCGATGAAGACGTGAAGAAACTGAAACCCTCATCCACTGATGCTGGGAATGCAAAATGGTACAGCCATTGTGGAAAACAGTTCGGCAGTTCCTTAAAAAGTTAAACATATAATTACCATATGACCTAGCAATCCCAGTCCTACGTATATGCCCAAAATAACCAAAAGCAGGAACGCAAATAGAAACTAGTACACCAGTGTTCACTGCAACATTGCTCACAGTACCCAAAACATAGAAATAACCTAAACGCTCATCAACAGATGAATGGATAAACAAAATGTGGTACATTCATACCATGGAATATTACTCTGCCATAAAGAGAAATGAAGTCCCGATACGTGCTACGACATGGATGAATCTTGAAAACATTCTTTTGAGTCAAATATGTCAGTCACAAAGGATACTGTATGATCCCACTTATATGAAATGTCTTGCTGTTGTTGGGTGGCATCGAGTTGATTTCAATTCATAGCGACCCCATGTGACAGAGTAGAACTGCCCGATAGGGGTTTCTAGGCTGTAATTTATACAGAAGCAGATTGCCAGGTCTTTCTCCTGCGGAGCCGCTGAATGCGTGCGAACCACCAAGCTTTTAGTTAGCAGGTGCGAGCTTAACCATTTATATCACCAGGGCTCCTTATGAAGTATCTAGAATAGACAAATGTATAAAGACTAAAGTCTATTAGTGGTTACTATGGGTGGCAGGGAGGGGGGAAGGGGGAACCTTAGCTTAGAGGGCACTGAGTTTCTGTGACGGAATAATTTGGAAATGGATAGTGGCGATGGCTGCACAACAGGATGAAAGTATAAAATGTAAACAGCTCGTTCTCACAGGAGCTGTCCATGAAAGAACTGGCATCCAAGCACAGAGTATAAGCAAGGACCCCAGAAGTAATGGTACTTCATGCAGCAACCTAGGGAAACACTGAGCCCCAAACTGAGAGAACACAACCAACCAACAGCAAGTTTCCTTGACAGTAGTGGTTCTGAACCTTTATCATGTATCGGAATCATCTGCAGGGCTTGTTAAAACACAGCAGGCCTGGGGTTCCAGACTTTACATTTCTAACAAGTAGTCAGGTAATGCTGGTGCCACTGATCCACAAACCACACTTTGAGAACCCTGCTCTATCATCTTGCTACTCAAACTGTGGTTTGTAGGTCCACAGCATCGGCACCACCTGGGAACTTCAGAGAACTTAATACAGGAAGCCTTCTGGCTCCTCGGTTACTTTTAGGATTCAGTTGGTACAAAATGGCCCCTGAGAATCTGCCCCTGCTTGGTTGAACTGATGGCTGCCTATGTAAAGCGGAGACTAGACCCTGAACTCATGGAGATCCAATCAAGGTGCAGATACCTGGGGCTCCGCCCCCACCCTGAGGAACCTACCAGGAACAGGATCCTCTTCACATTCTTTTTTTATTGCATTAGCTGGACACGGCTAGCCAGGAAAGAAGTTAAAATTAAATGGCTAAGATTAAATCTTCACCCTGTCATCTACTCCCAGCATTTGTTATTGTCCCAGACCTTGCTAACTATCACAACACCAATTATGTTCCAAATATATCTTCTCTGTCTACATCCCTTGGCCATGTAGATCCAGGTCAAATGCACCTCCTCCTCAAAGCACTCCCAAATATGCCCGGTCTGTGGAATGTCTGAATAGCCAGCAGTGTATGCTAAGGGCCATACCTGGAAATCGGTGCTGCTCCTGTGGCTACAAATCTCAGATTGCCTTGAGACACCGCTCTCCTCCTGCTGTCTTCAATGTTGTCTCAAAGCTTATATCAAAGGCACACATCATCACTGGGGGGACTGGGTTACAAATAAGGTGTCTGGGGAAGATAAATCCTGTCCAGATCTAGCCTATTTCTGGGCAGTTGTTTCAAAGAATCGCCGTGTGGTTCACCTTCCCTACCTGACCAGATCCATCCCCAGTAAGGCTTCAGTCTCAGCAGCGGTTTCTCTGGTGTGGATGGCTTCATTGGCTATGCACACTCCGTGTTCATTGGCTCCCATCTCTGCCCCCCAAAGCCAGGCGGGTCTGCTTATCACGATGGCATGGGTCCTCGGAACTTGGTCGATTGAAATGTAAGTGCACTGAAAAATGAAGATGGGAAAGAAAGGGCCATCACCTGCCAGGTATCACTTAATCTTCATCTTGGTATTTACACTGAACCATCACATCATTACAAACAGAGCCAAAAAATAAAAGGCCTTCTTGGGAACATCCACACTTAAACGTCCCCCCAAGTCCCAATGCAACTCAAAGGTCTCCACAGAGGGTTTCAGTCTTGCCACCCACTCCACTTTCAGTCTCTGTGGTTCAAGACTAATCTATCCATAGTGCTTATGCATGTGGCAGTAATGTTCTTGAGCCAGGCAGTCAGCTAAGATTTGCCCTGAACATTATTAAAATCATTGTGTCAGGTCATTTCAATAGGCACAGATGGCCACCAGCACTTTGAACAAACTCAGCTACTTATTCTCATTTGCAAAAATCTGCTATATCAGTGGTTTTCAAAAATTTTTAAGTTATAGAGTCCTATCTTTATTTTAGCTTTTTTTAAATTGTACTTTAGATGAAGGTTGACAGAACACATAGTTCCTCATTAAACAGTTAGTACACATATTGTTTTATGACATTGGTTAACAACCCCATGACATGTCAACGCTCTCCCTTCTCAACCTTGGGTTCCCTATTACCAGCTTTCCTGTCCCCTCCTGCCTTCTAGTCCTTGTCCCTGGGCTGTTGTGCCCCATTAGTCTCATTTTGTTTTATGGGGCTGTCTAATCTTTGGCTGAACGGTGAACCTCGGGAGTGACTTCATTACTGAGCTAAAAGGCTATCCGGGGGCCATACTCTTGGGGTTTCTCCAGTCTCTGTCAGGCCAGTAAGTCTGGTCTTCTTTTTGAGTTAGAATTTTGTTCTACATTTTCCTCCAGCTCTGTCTGAGACCCTCTGTTGTGATCCCTGTCAGAGCAGTCAGTGGTGGTAGCCGGACACCATCTAGTTGTACTGGACTCAGTCTGGTGGAAGCCATGATAGTTGTGGTCCATTGGTATAGAGTCCTATCTTTAAAAGAAGCTTTATGTAGAAGCCTAACATTGAAAGCAGATAAAAGTGAAGATGCTTTGTCTGAAAAAGGGGGTCCCTAAGCCCCCTGCAATGATCCCTAGGTCTCCCTGGAACACAGTTTGACAACCACAAACCTCCCTGATTGCTCTAGTAGTAGAAAAGAGAAAATGATAACACTTTATGTTCAACTATTGCATTACAATGCATACTTTCTTAAACATTGTGCTTTCTTGACGGTTCTATTTGATTCCCACACTAAGCCCAGGGGAACACCAGTAAGGAAACAGTCCCAGAGAAGTGTATTTCTAACTGCTGTCAGCATAGTAGTACGTGTTACTTAGAGTGTGTGTCCTACCTTTTCCAGGCTGCTGTGCCTTTACCTGGAAAATGAAAGAGCTAATCTGGATCAAACTCTTTCTTTCAAAGTATTTTGAGCCTCTGAACCTTTCAGCCAAACAAAGTCTTGCATAGACACACAACACAATACAAGTGGTCAGAATGTGTACAGGCAAAGGGAAGGGGTAAGAGTGAGGAAGGGGTGGGAGTAACCACTCAGAGCCTTGCCCACCTATTCCTCCTTTTCGCCTCCCCACATTGTGGCCCACGGGGGACTCCCTAGAGCACTTACAAACCACTAAACTAGGTCATCCCTAAGGGGCCTCCAGACTCTTACATTCTAGGAGTCTAAGGCCACACTCTTTGTGTGGAGGCTGCAGTATGGAATTCAGGGCTCTAAATTACACAGAGCTCCTTAGTTCTCAAGGGAGAATTCTTTCAGCTGCAGCATCCATTTACATTTTAAATTGAGCAGCTGAAAGCACTGGATCAACTACAGCCTTAGATCTTTCTTCGGTTCAACACCCAGCTATACTGACTGAATGCAGACCAGAAAGCTCTTCTGCATTGATTTCCCATAATCTCTAATTAACAGCTAAAACGCGCTCGGCACGCACATTAATTTGTTGAGTGACTTCAGTATCTTCACAATCCACGCTAGGCATTGTTCTGCACTGGAATAATTTTATTTCACTTGATAAATAATATTTGCAAATTGAAAGCTCATTAAGCCCAGAGGCTGTCAAAAGTCCCTTGAATTTTGTATGGCAAATTGATAGTAAAATATACTCTTGAAATATTTTCCCTATTCAACTCTCAAAAGTTATTTACTTAAAAAAAAGGATTCTTTTAGAGAAAAAGCTGGCATAGCCAAATCAGTAAACAATTAAACTATGCTCCTCTGTGCTCTTCTAAATGTAACTGAGGTTTATATCTCAAAACTGCACTCTCATGGAAGAAGCAGTGCAGGCATTGACCAACTCTTCCCAAAGCCCTGGGCCCATGGAACACCAGGGACGAAGTCTGTCTTGAGAAGAAGAGTAAACAGGGAAGGAATCTCAGCTTCTTAAATACACATGTATTATAAAGTAAGAAAGAAAGAAAGAAAATTAGGAAAGGGGTTTAGTTATTTGTTCTCAAATTTATCTTTACACATTCATTTCAATTTTACCAATTATTTATAGAACATCAATTACACACAAGGCATTTTGTGTGTAGTGCTGCTGGCAGACAGATTAATGGGGATGCCCAGTCCCTGTCCATTCAGTCTGCAAGGAAGGAGAAGACACACACTACTATAACCACAAGGCAGACTCCAGTTAAGTGTCAGCCTGTTATGGACTGAACTGTGTCCCCCCAACAATGTGTCCACTTGGCTAGGCGACGATTCCCAGTATTGTGTGATTGTCCACTATTTTGTCATCTGATGTGATTTTCCTATGTGTTGTAAATCCTACCTCTATGATGTTAATGAGTCAGGATTAGAGGCAGTTATGTTAATGAGGCAGGACTCAACCTACAAGATTACACTGTATCTTGAGTCAATCTCTTTTGACATATAAAAGAGAGAAGTGAGCATAGAGACAGAGGGACCTTCTACCACCAAGAAAGAAAAGCCGGGAGCAAGCACATCCTTTGGACCTGGGGTCCCTGCGCTGAGATGCTCCTGGACCAGGGGAAGATTGATGACAAGGACCTTTCCCCAGAGCCAACAGAGACAGAAAGCCTTCTCCTGGAGCTGGCACCCTAAATTTGGACTTCTAGCCTCCTAGACAGTGAGAAAATAAACTTCTCTTTGTTAAAGCCATCCACTTGTGGTATTTCTGTTAGAGCAGCACTAGATGACTAAGACACAGCCCTGGAGGCCGGTCCACTTAATACCTACAGCATTTTGCCCCCTCCTCCAGCCTTGTACTTCTCTTCAGCCTTATCCTGCTCTTTTTCTTTTTTCCATTCCATTCATCCACTTGGAAAATGCTATATAATTGACTTATTTATTACGTGTGCTGCTTACGCATGCTATCTCCCCCAGCTAGGATGTAAGCCCTGTTAGGGCAGGAAGCTTTATTGTTTAGTTCATGGATATATCCCACGTATGGTACATACTAGGCACTCAGTAAACCTTTTTTGAATGAATGAATGAAATGAAATGAAAGAATGGATGAACAAGGGTCAAAGAAAAGAGGGAACACATCCATGCGGCCAAAGGATGAGTCAGAGGCTTTATCAAGGGGATGGCACTTTAGCTGATCTTGGAAAATGGGCCAGACAGCAAGGTATTCCAGACAGAGGCAAGGCCCTGAAAAAAGAGAGAGATGGGGATGTCAAGGGCATGTTCACGGTACAGGGAGGTCCCCACTGTACCACTTAGGGGAGCTACTGTGATGGCATTAGAGCACACAACTGCAAGGGCCCAACAGGTACTGATGATAAAAAATGTTCAAAATTGAATCAAAAAGACCATATGGTCCATGTGGGAGTTCAAAATATATGCAGCCAACTTGACACTTCTCAGGCCAAACTCAGTATGGTGAGGAAGGAAGGGGATCCCCAAGTGGCCAGATGGACAAAGGCCCCTGCTAACCATTGGGCTGCAGGCCACTGCAACCAGACCCTCTTCCTGTGCTATGGAGCAGAGGGTACCCCCAAGCCTTAGAGCATCTTTGTCATGGACTGCACAAGCCTGGGCCTAATAAGGGCCCTCTGTGACTGCAATCCACACACCCTCCGTTGTGTCTTAAATCTGGAGTCCCTGGGTGGTACAAGCAGTTTACGTGCTCAGCTGAGTCCACCTAGAGATGCCTAGGAAGAAAGGCCTGGTGATTTGCTTCCGAAAGGTCACAGCCAAGAAAATCCTATGATGCAGTTCTGCTCAGCACATAAGGGGCTGCCATGAGTTGGAATCAACTTGATGGCAGCTGGTTTTTTAATCACAACCACATCTAGGGAAGGAGGTGGGGAATGAACATACCTGTCTTATATAAAAAGGTTATTTAAAAATCCCAGTTTTGGAGCAAACCTCACAAATTAGGAACATTTACATAAGATATAATTAGGTAAAGCTTGTAAAGTCAGCCATCTAGAACATGAACTCCGCAGGCAGTCTTTTTTTTTTTTTTTTTTTAAATAAAATTCACCAACCTCCACACTTGCCACATAATTAATAAGGCAGAGACTAAGAAGTGGCATTTGAGGTAGCCGGGAAGGTTTCACCTGGAAAAAAAAAAATCCAAAAAGCACCTGAAATTGCCTTTCAGTGTGGCAAAAACCTTTTAGCTCCCCAAGACAAAATTCCTAGCCTTTTTCTATTAGAAAATAAAAAGAAAACGTTCACCACTGAAAAGGTTGATATTCGCAGAGATAGTTCTGGTCTTGGTTTCAGTTATTAAGCTGTCAAAGTGAGCTGCAGAAGAGATGAGCAAATTGTCTTGCTGCTCCATGGCCATGCCCACCCTGCCTCAATAAAGCAAACTGTCAGCTAGTCTGACTCCTGGTGCCATAACCATACAACAATATAAGGATGCCCGGAGTGAGGAGAGTGGCAAGGCGTACTTCTGAGCATCGACACTGCCTAATGCTAATCATGGGGTTTTTCAAGGTATTGCCTGTCCTGAGCTTGCCACTCTCTCAGGTGGCCCCTGGGGCACATCTGCCAGGTTGGAGGATGGAAAAGTGAGCCTTGAAAAGGCCACAGAGGCAACGACAAAAGGCAATTCTTCTGCAGAGCAAGCCCTTTATTATGCTTGTGTGACTGTGTCAAAAATGAAAATGCAAAATAAGCTTCCTGCTGTCGCCCATCCCTGGTGCATTCCAGCATTTCTGGATATCACCCAGTGAAAGGGAGAATAGAGGCACTCGCACAATAGACGTTTCAATTCATGAAACACAACCATTGTGCCTTTCCTACTGTACTCAGTGGGTGGACACCACCCTGGTACCACCAATGAAAACCACTGTGAAGTGAGTTGATGAGTCAGCCAGATTTCAGAGGATGGGGAAAAAAGGCAGGGAGAATGGGATGCTTTGGAGAAATATTTTCAGTTTTAGAAAATTTATAACTCTAAAGCAGCAATAAATTTCACTGAGTTTTTATTTTTTGTGGTTTAAAAAAAATTTTTTTTTTAACCTCAGTGTCTTGTCCACCATTTGGCTGGTTTTCAAAAATGTACCCTGAAGGTCCATATAAGTCTCAATATAGACGGATGAAGGCGTTGAGATCAGGGGACAACACCCTCAACTGCTTCTTTAGAAGAGCTGCTTTTTATTCCCCTGAACTTTAAGATCTTTGGGGATGGGCAATGCAAAGGCAGGGGTCAGGCATAGGACCGGGAAAGGGGAGATTATGGAAGAGAGCTCCCCATTAAGCCACTCGTGCATAGGGCTAAGGGAGATGCTTCTGACTCCACGCAAGACTGGGGACTCCTGCCCTGGGGGCTGAAGAAGAGAAACCAGAAAAGCAGAGGAAGAATCTCATACAATCTTCCCCTTGGTTACGGAGCTTTGTTTAGCTCTCTTTGTTTGAATAAGACCAGAATTCCTTGTGCTTTCCTACTGTACGAGAAAACATCCAGAATTAAATTCAGACTCTCCCCCCCAAAATGAGTACACACACCACAAATGGAGTCTCCGTTTGGACACCTTTACTGACAATGCTATGAAAAATCAAACCCATTGCTGCTGAGTCATTTCCCACTTACAGTGACCCTATAGGACAGAGTAGAACTACCCCGTGGGGTTTCCAAGGAGCAGCTGGTAGATTCGAACTGCCGACCCTTTGGTTAGCAGCCGAGCTCTTAACCACTGAGCCACTAGGGCTCCAAAAAAACCAAACCCACTGCTGTCGAGTCGATTCCGACTCACACGACAATGCTACCAAAAACAAAAAAACCTGTTACCATCAAGTCGATTCCGACTCATAGAGACCCTATAGGACAGAGTAAAACTGCCCCCATATGGTTTCCAAGGAGCTCCTGGTGGATTAGAGCTGCCGATCTTGTGGTTAGCAGCCATAGCTCTTAACCACTATGCCACCAGGGTTTCCGACAATGCTACCAGCTATCATTAATTAGTAATTTTCTGTCTCCTTTTGTAAAGGCTTTCATTGGCAAAATAAAGAGAAATCATCTACCAAGGGTCTGCCCCAGATCATGAAATCGTGTTGCCCGAAATCTCCTTGAGAATACTGAATCCACACAGCACTTCACGTAGTGGAAAACAGAAATAAATTTAAACTAAATTTCAAAACAAAGGAAACAAGGAAGGTTTTAAACTTTAAAGGAGTGAAACAATGGAGATTGATTGACAAATAATAAAAGACTCTTTGAAAAAAATATTGTGTGTCAAAACTAACTTGGCTGTCAAGAATTCTGTCTTCAAAAATTGTAGTATAATTAGCCTCTTGTGCACCAAACATGAGCAATGTAAACTTTGGTGGATTTTTATGGAAGTAAAAATGGTTTTCTAAGCATGAAATCCACTGTTTTTCTAGAACAGTGTTTTAATGTTGAATCAATTTTTTCCTAAATCGAAGGTTCATCCATGTGAGAACAGACCTATACTCATTCATGGGCAGGCATGCACGTGCACACACGCAAACATGCACAGACAGACAGACACCACCACACGATAATGCAGGAGTTAATTCATCTGCTCCCTCAACACCCCTAACTGCTGGTGAGGAGTCGGACTCCAGGTAGAGAGGTGATGAGCTGTATGCTGCACAGCTGTGAGGAGCTGTATGCTGCACAGCTGTGAGGAGCTGTATGATGCATGGTGGTACAACACCCTCATAGAGGACAGAGGGGCATTCAGATATGATGGGTACATATTCTCCAGCTTACACTGCAACCAAAAGAGAAACTGATTTAAAAAAAAACAGGATCTACATAGAAGAGAGACTAAGGAATATAAAATTAAGATGCTCCAATCTGTGAACTGAACAGCTGAACAAAAATGTGCAATGTAATTTTAGAAACTGAGGAATTCTGTGCTGGGGATCTTATTTCTTTTTCTTCTAGTTTCAAGCAAAGTCAACCTGGCATATAGCAGATGATGGATGGACGGAGCAGACCGATGGACAGGCTGATGGGAGGAACAAAGGGTGGGTAAGTGGACAAGTTGGAAGGGAAGACCACCCGGAAGGAAGAACCAGCCGGGAGGGCGTGTGGGCACATGAGTAGTCAGGATGATATTTTGCATGTGGTTATTCTCAGAAAATGAGTTCCTAGGAGCTCAACACTCAAGTGAAAAGTTTCTGGGGAAGTCTCAGGATACATATGTTTAAAATGTCATGAAATGACTGAGGAATAAATGGCATGTTGTGGGAAGTGCTCATTCTTTATAGCTAAAAAGCTTACTTTCTGGATGCTAATGGAAGCTTTTATGATAGTAATTGTGGCTCACAGCCCCAAATATGGAAAAGAACCCACCATTTTATACTTGGGACAAGAACAGTGGATGGAGAGAGGTGTCTCTGTAAGGGAAGTAAAAGGATAAGAGGAAGTTAGAAAAGCAGCTTCAGAAGCATGTGCTAAAGGTAGGTGTTTGGGAACAGAGACCTAGAGGCACAGAGTCTCTCAACACTAGTCAAATGAAAAAAAATTTCCCTCTTTCATAATGTTCTCTTTAGAGTGTACAAACTGCTTCCCCATGTCAGTTCACAGGTACCTCACAAAAGTCCTGGGAGGCAGAGAGAGCAGGTGTTTTGATCTCCATCTGGAAAATGAGGAAACTGAGTCTCAGAGAGGCCCAAAGGCAAAAGACACAGTGAATGGGGAAAGCAGGCCTAGAACCTAGGACCTCTGCCTCTTGGGCCAGAACTCATCCCTCTAGTTTCAGCTGACTGTAAATTTCAGCTGATTTGTACTGATAGTGGGATATGCATAAAGTGTTAAATGGACACAGAGGGGTGGCAGACTAGATGGAGGAAGTGACATTGGCGGGGGGCCTTGAAGGACATAAAGGAGTCTACCAATTAGATAAACGGGAGGAGAGGAAGAACATTCTAAGCAAAGGATAAAAAGAGCAAAAGCACAGAGAAACGCAAGTGGATGTTTGCCAAGAAATGGCAAACAGCTCAGTGTTGCAGGGGCCGAGACTGCAAGCTGGGGAAGGAGAACTAAGAATGAGGATAGAAACTTAAAAAGGAAATTGTACAACCCTTATGGGTTTGTACCAATAACTATAAAAGAATTTTACCCTATAACCCAGCAATCCTGCATCTGTATCCAACGGCTATACTTGCACAGAATCCCTGGGTGGTACACATGGTTAACGCACTTGGCTGCTAAGTGAAAGGCCGGAGGTGTGAGTCCACCCAGAGGCACTTCAGAAGAAAGGCCTGACAATCTACTTCCTGAGAAGTCAGCCATTGAAAACCCTATGGAGCACAGTTCTATTCTGATACACATGGGGGTGCCATAAGTCGGAATCGACTCAACAACCACTGGTATACCTGCATGCATACAAAATGACTTATGTGCAGGATTCTCCATGGCTGCATTTTTGATTATTAGAAAATACTAGAAACAGTCCAAGTGTCCACCAACAGAGGGCTGATTAAATAAATTATGGGACATATCTGCAAAGGAATATTATGCAGCTGTAAAAAAAAAAAAAGGACAATCTCTGTACAGATACGTAGAAAAATCCTTAAATAATATTAAACAAAAAAGCAAGTTGCAGAACTTGTCTGTCAGTTTCAAATTATATATTTTTAAAATCCAAGTTTCAGAATACTGTTTATAATGCACTACTTTCATTAAAAAAAGAAGGAAAATAGGCTATTCATATTGGTTTGCATTTGTATAAAAAAAGGTGGAAAGATGTGCAAGAAACTAATAAAAATGTTACAAAAGATGAGAATTAGGCTAGATAGGGACAAGGAGGGAGTAAGCCTTCTCACTGTAAACCTCTTTAATATTACTTCATCTCTGAACCACATGAATATATTACCCATTCAAAATATAAACTTAAATTTGTCTTTTAAAAGAAAAGTAAGCAAGGTGCTGATCCGGAAGAGTTCTGACATGCAAAGCAGCCTGGAATCTCATCCCTTACACACCACCAATCAATAAACAAGGAGTGACAAGTTTAGAGGTGTATGTTCTGGAAAGAATATTCTGGTGAGAGAAGAATCCAGGAGTAAGAGTCCAGGGACCGATAAGAAGTTACAGCAGAAGGGAAATAGGGGCTGGTCTAAGAGAGGGGAGGGGAAGTGGGGAGAACATGGGACACAGGAAAGGAAGCAACAAGACTCAGTGACAAACTGTCCCTGTGCATCCAAGGATACGTGGGAAAATGAGGGTCAAGGTTTCCTATAGTTGAACTATGTGGCAGACAATGGTGTTGTTTGGGGAAAAGGAACAAATAACATGGGAAAAATGAATTTGATTTTTGATCTGTGACATTATTTTACTTGCAGAATATGCCTGTGGAAATGTACAAAGGCAGCTGGAAACACAACTAGGGAGCTCAGAAAAGAAGTCAGGGTGCCTTGTGGCTGTTGTTGTTAGGTGCTGTCGAGTCGGTTCCAACTCATAGCGACCCTGTGTACAACAGAACGAAACACTGCCCGGTCCTGCGCCATCCTCACAATTGTTGTTATGCTGAGCCCACTGTTGCAGCCACCGTGTCAATCCATCTCGTTGAGGGTCTTCCTATTTTCACCGACCCTCTGATTTACCAAGCATGATGTGCTTCTCCAGGGATTGGTCCCTCTTGATAATACATCCAAGGTATGTGAGACAAAGTCTGGCCATCCTCAAATAATGAGTATTCCGGCCGTACTTCTTCCAAGACAGATTTATTCGTTCTTCTGGCAGTCCATAGTACATTCAATATTCTTCACCAGTACCACAATTCAAAGGCACTGATTCTTCTTTGGTCTTCCTTATTCATTGTTCAGCTTTCACATGCATCTGAGATGACTGAAAACACCGTGGCTTAGGTTAGGCTCACCTTAGTCCTTAAAGTGATATCTTTATTTTTTAACACTTTAAAGAGATCTCTTGCAGCACATTTGCCCAATGCAATGCTCCAAGGGGATGCTATTTAACCTTCAATGTACTTGGGTAGGAGCCCTGGCGGCACAGTGGTTAAGAGCTACAGCTGCTAACTAAAAGGTAAGCAGTTCAAATCCACCAGCCACTCCTTGGAAACCCTCTGGAGCAGTTCTATGCTGTCCTATAGGGTCACTATGAGTCCGAATCAATGGAAACGGGTTTGGTTTGTTTTTTTTCTGGTCCTTGAGTAACGATATACCGTGGGTTATCTAGTAAAAGGAGTCTACCCTTTCCTAATATGACCATAACTGTGGAAGCGAAATATTAATAGCTATTCAGCTTAGCCCTCTAAAAAGAAAACAAACTATTCTAAAATACTTATTTCAGACATTCTTGTAAACAGCTTTTGTGTGATGCTGCAGTTACTATGGCTACTTAACAAATTACCCCAAAACTTAGTAGTGTAAACCAACCATTATTAAGCTCATGAGTTCAATGGGTCGAGAATCTGGACAGGGCACAGCAAGGCTCGTGTACCTCCACTCCACAATGTCTGGGACTGAATCATCTGAAAGGTCATTCATTCACATGTCTGGTGGTTGATGCTGGTTGTCAGCTGGGGAGGCCTCAGTTTCTCCCCATGTGGGCCCCTCCATGTGCTTTTTGTATGTGGGCTAGTTTGAGCTCCCTCCCAGCATGGTGTCTAGGTTCTTAGGACTAGAGAACCAAGAAAGAAAGATAGGTGGAAGCTGTCTCATTTACTACCCAGCCTTGGAAGTCACACAGCATCCACTTCCACCAAGTTCCACTGGCCAGAGCAATCACAAGCCCTCACCAATATTCACGATGGGAGTGGGGGTGGGGGCACAGACTCACATCTGGGAGGGAGGAATGTATGTCACACTGTAAGAGTACGTGTGGGATGAGATGTGGTGTAGCCATCTCTGGGAGATTAAATCTGCCCGTGAGAAAAATCAAAGCATTGTTGCAGTTTATATGACTCTTTGGGAAGACAAAACAGAAATGTTTAGGGAAAACAGATAGGACAGGTCAGTAACAACTCAAAAACCATGCACAAAAAACAAACAAACAAAAACGGTAAACTTTATCCATACAAAGCCCACTCTGTTCCAGGAACAAAGAGAAACATTCAGACAGAACGTGAACATTCACACACTGCCCAGGAGTTTGAAGTGGCACTCGTCTCATCCTACGTGAAAGGAAAACCCACTAAGGGTTAGGGGTTCGGCTAAGTCAGTGGCCCAACATGAAAGGCAGGTGTTCTGGTGAAACTCCCCTTGGAGACAGCCTGCCACTGCCCCTTCCACAGACAGCCTACGCCCAGTCATTCTCAGCTCCGACTGTTCATTTCAGTGCCTTTGTTAAATATATCTACAATAAGCAGTTCCTTGTAGGGTTCTGCTGTTCTTTGGTACTGATTAATGCTTCTAAAGGATTGAAGCAATCTCTTTACAGTGTTTAAAAGCAAAGATCTTGAAGACTAAAAGTGCGCCTGACCCAAGTCATGGTGTTTTCAATAGCCTCATATGAAGGCGAAAGCTGGACGATGAATAAGGAAGACCAAAGAATTGACGCCTTTGAATTATGGTGTTGGCAAAGAATATTGAATATACCATGGACTGCCAAAAGAATGAGCAAATCTGTCTTGGAAGAAGTACAGCTACAATGCTCATTAGAAGCAAGGATGGCAAGACTATGTCTCACATACTTTGGACAAGTTATCAGGAGGGATCAGTCCCTGGAGAAGGACATCATGCTTGGTAAAGTACAGGATCAGTGAAAAAGAGGATGACCCTCAATGAGATGGATTGACACAGTGGCTACAACAATGGGCTCAAGGATAACAATGATTGTGAGGATCACATAGACCAGGCAGTGTTTCGTTCTGTTGTACACAGGGTCACTGTAAGTCTGAACCAACTCAATGGCACCTAACAACAAAGAATTGAAACAGAACCAGTGATTTAAGATCTAGTTGATATGAAAATAAAATATTAATTGATGAATACCCATTTAAAATCTAGTATGATCACCAGAAAAATCTGTTTATTTTGTAAAACAGGGAACACCAAGAGCAAAGGTTATGTCAGTGGAAAGAGTTTAATTTACCAGATTAAATTTTTTTTGACCCAAATTATTCATCCTTTAACAAACAACTACCACTTACATACACATACACATACACACATACACACACACACTTTTAAAAATACACCATATCATAATGCCTTGGGTCTTAAAAGCTTGCAAGCAGCCATTCAAGGTGCAATAATTGGTCTCTAGTCCACCTAGAGCCACAGAGGAAGGACAGTCAGGAATAGGAGGAGGAAATAGAATATGTGACTAATTGCCTGCATGAGCAACTGCCTCCTTTGCCATGAGACCAGAAGAACTGGATGGTGCCTGGCTACCATTATTGAACACTGATCAAAGATTCTACAGAAGAAACTTGATCAAAAGGGGGAAAATGCAGAACAGAATTTAAATTATCATGGACTCTAGACTTTCTAGAGCCACAAAGGCTAGGTGAACCCCAAAACTATTGCCCTAAAATAATCTTTAATCGTTAAATCAAAAATATCCCCTTAAGTCTTCTTAAAACCAAATAATAGTTTAGCTTAACTGGTAAAGAATGTTTGCCTTGAGCATTATGCTCTTTTAAGATCTATCTAGATGGGATCAAACTGACAACAGCAACTCAAAACATTAGATAGGAACCTTAGCGGGGAGTGAGTTTATGTTAATAGTGGAGGAACAACTCAGAAAAGGAAGGTGAGAATGGTTGCACAATTTGAGAATGTAATAAATGTCACTGAAATGTACACGTAGAAACTTGAATAAGTGGTTTTTTTGTTTTTGTTTTTTGCTAATTCAACATTTTTCAGGTGTATAATTTAGTGATATCAGTTACACTATCAGTTGGAGTTATTAAAAGCTACCACTTATTGAGTGCCATTTTATGCTGGCTACTATTCATGTGTCATGTTACCTTTTTTCATAATATTTTATTGTGTTTATGCTGAAGATTTACACAAAAGTTTAGGTTCCCATTCAATAATTTCTACACAAGTTGTTCACTGACATTGGCTACATTATACACAATGTGTGAACATTCTCATTATTTCTGTTCTGTTTGTTCCATTTCCATTAATCTAGTCTCCCTGCCCCCTGACATTCTTATCTTTGTTTTAAAGTAACTGTTGATGGTTTCTTCTCATGTAGGTGAGTGTGTGTTTTTGCTGTGCATAGTCTGAACAACAACAAATAAAAAAATAAAATAAATTATTTTAAAAATATACCATAACCAAAGGGGTTACTCCATGAAATACAAAGATGGTTCAATTTACCATATAAATAGAAATTTAAAAATCAGATATTGCCTCTATCATCACTGAAAAGACCTTCAACAAAATTCAACACCTATTCTTGGGTTATTTTTTAAGCACTCAAAATAGGAATTGATGGATGCTTTTTTAACATGATAAAACTATATAAACCTCAGTCCCAAAGCCAGCATCTTATTTTGTGGGGAAAGAACTATAGGCAGCCCCACTAAGGTCAAGAACAAGGCAAAGATACCTACTACCTCCACTACTCTTTAGCATTGAATCAGAAGTACAAGCCTAAGCAATCAGACAAGAAAACAATTAGAGCTGTAAAAACAATCAAACTATCTTTATTTGCAAGTGATATGGCATATACCTGGAAAACACAAAAGAAACAATGTTAAAAGCTGAAGCAACCAATAAAAGAATTTAGGACAGTAACAGGATACAAAATTAACGTAAAATAGTCATCATGTAAGTTTGACAACACACTCTGGGAATATGGAGAAACAGACATTGTCGTACATTGCTGGTGGGAATGCAGAATTATATACCATCTAGGGAAGGAAATTTGACAATATCTAACAAAATTACATATTCAATTGCCCTTTAACCCAGCAATCCCGTTTCTAGGAATCTATCCCACAGAAATATTAGCAAAACAATATTGTGCAAAGCACCCTAAATAGTAATTGATGGATAGTTTTTCAACATGATAAAAATACATTAACTGAGACCAGACCCTGTGAGAGAGTGCACTTCAGGCACTATTTGTAATAGAAAAAAACTGAAACACAACCCAAATATCCAGCAATCAAGGGCTGATTAAATAAACTAAGGTACAATGGAGCACTCTGCAGCTTTAAATGAGAAATGAAGAATATCTCTATACATTGTGTGAAGTGACCTCCAAGATATGTTTTTAGTTGAAAACACCGAAGTGGAAAATAGTGTACCATATTTTTACTCAAATAATGCACACCTTCTACGTTTGCTTGCCAACCACACCCTCCACCTCACAAAGTATTTTCGTAAGCATGCTATGCTAATTTATTTTTATAGCAACATGTAAAAAAAATTGGCATAGTGGCGCTTATGAAAATACTTCAAGGGAGGAGGGCACAGTTGGCAAACAAATGTAGAAAAGATGCATGTTATTTGCATAAAAATACGGTATATAGCATGCTATTGTTCATCTAAGAAAGGGAGAAAGGGACTAGGACAAATACTCATATACTAATCCATATGTATTATGTGTGTATGATTTTTACACGTGTATATGTATGCACGTATATGTGTGTATGTATGTATATATGCATAAAGATATGTAATTTTATTAATGAAAGGAAAAAACTTTCCATATATGGTTGTCTACAGCAGAAAGAGGAAACAAGGTAGACAGGGATAAAAGTTAGACTTCTATAAATAAACTTTGTTTTGCAGATTTGACTTTAAAAGCATGTAATATTTTACTTAATTATAGAGCAATTATACAGCCATGAACACAGAAGTCTTTGTGTGGCTCTATTATTAAGGCTAAGAATAATCTTGAATGGAAATAAGCACGTAGACCAACATGACAGTTCTTGGATCATTCTTCCCAAGAAAGAAGTCAAGGTGTGCTGGCTGTGAGGCCAGAGAAAGAGACTAAGTGCTGATTTAGAGACCACAGTGCATGACTTACCTCAACCTTGCTCTCAGGTTCATGGTCAGCAGCGGAGAAGTATACAACCTCTTGCACTTCATCTCTGGGCCGGGCTGAATTTTTCCCAAATACCACCAGACCGTCCTTAGCACGCGGCGGGAAGGCCACAAAACAGTAACTTGGAGGAGCTACAGCCATCCTGAAAAGAGAATGCCGGCAACAGAATGGAAGCAGGCCGAACATGGAACCCTTCCAACCGCAACTTCGTCAAACGTATTTCACCAGCTAAAATAGTTTTAGTATCGAATGGTGTAGAGCTAGCTCATTAAGAGATCCCAGCTGGCAGATGAAGGTGGGGCGCCTGAAGTCGAATTACAGAGCCACGGAGATCAGATACTGTTTAGGACTCGGTGGGATTAAATGAGCTCAGATTTGCAACAAACCCCAGTGGCAGCCAGAAGTGCAGTGATGTAGGACAGAGGGAAGAAGGTTATTGTTCCAGGCAGAAAACACACACTGCAATCTGTCACAGTAACAGAAAAATAAATATACCACATACAGCAGTGCACCATCCAGGGCCTCGGAACTAGAGACTCATGGCTGCCATGTAATGGATTTGGGGATGGTAATGGAGAAATAAGGAGCCCCGGGGGGCGCAATGGTTAAGCGCTTGGCTGCTAACCGAAAGGTCGGCAGTTCAAACCCATTAGCTGCTCTTCAGGAGAAAAGGAAACCCTATGAGCAGTTTTATTCGTGTGTGTGTGTGTGTGTGTGTGTGTGTGTGTGTGTGAAAGTTTACAGTTCAAGTTAATTTCTCATACAAAAATTTATACACATACTGTTTTGTGACATTAGTTGCAATCCCCACAATGTGACAACATACTCCCCCTTTCCACCCCGGGCTCCCTGTGTCCAGCTGACAAGGAATATAAAACAATAACACATGTGAGGGATATGCTTCTCAGTTCAGTCAGATACACCAGACCTAATGGGCAGCTCTTGTCCAAATGCAGGATGAGAGGGCAGGAAGCGACGGGAATTGAGTACTTGTATTCTGTCCTGTAGGGTCGCTATGAATTGCAATCAACTTGACAGCATACAACAACAGTGGGGAAACAGACCTAGAGATAAACTGAAAAATATCCCTTATTTAATATTTTTTACTCTACCTTAATGACCTAAGGAAACCCTGGTGCCATAGTGGTTAAGAGCTGCCTCTGTTAACCGAAAGGTTGGCAGTTCGAATCTACCAGGCACTCCTTGGAAACCCTATGGGGCAGTTCTAGTCCATCCTATAGGATCACTATCAGTCAGAACCTACTCAACAGCAGTGAGTTGGTTTTTTTTGTTTGTTGTTAATGACATAACAGTCAAGCACCCCTTGGTTTTCCTCCCACCTCTCTAGATGCTCCTGGGCTTGCTTGTTCTCTCCTACCTGACGATTAAGTGTCCTCACTGCTTGATTCTTCTTTCCTCATTTAATGCACCTTCTCTCTGGGAAGACTCCCTGGGTGGTGTAAACAGTTAACATGTTAGGCTGCTAACTGAAAGGTTGGAGGTTTGTATCCACTCAGCAGCGCCTCAGAAGAAAGATCTGCCAATCTACTTCTGAAAAATCAGCCATTAAAATCTCTTATGGAGCACAGTTCTACTCTGGCACACATGGGGCCACCATGAGTTGGAACTGACTCAGTGGCAACTGGTCTTTCTGGGAAAACTCATCCATGCCCAGAGTTTCCCTCGTCATTTACGTGCTAATGAATGACCTACTCATTTAATTCCTGCCCAGTTCCCTCCCTGAGCTAGTAACCAATAGACCAAACTGCCTACCTGACATCCAAAGCTGATTTCATCATCTTCCTCCCCAAACTGGTTTCCTTTCCAAAGCTCCCTATTTCAGGAACCATCCTTACCATCTGCTCCTCCATCACCTAACCTGTCATT
Source organism: Trichechus manatus latirostris (assembly GCF_000243295.1). Taxonomy (NCBI): domain Eukaryota; kingdom Metazoa; phylum Chordata; class Mammalia; order Sirenia; family Trichechidae; genus Trichechus; species Trichechus manatus. The sequence continues at coordinate 16,773,814 of NW_004443986.1, forward strand.
CAGTCCTGCAGATTTGACCTCCTGTTTCTTTATCCATTCTTCTTCACCTCCAATGCCACCAACCTGGACCAAGCCACCATCATCTCTAGCCAGGACCTCTGCAGTAGTCTCCTCTGAGGTCACCCTACAACGTCTACTATTCCCACTCCAAAACATTCTCCATGTTGCAGCCAAAGTGATCTTTTTTAAAGGGAGATATGATTGTGTCATCCCCTGCTTAAAATTCTGCAGAAGTTTCCCACTGCTCTTACAATAAAGACCAAAATCTATAACCCGGCCCATGTGACTGTGTGAATAAGCTTGTGCCACCCACCCAGCCTCATCTCTCACCACTTATTATCCCATCTCTCAACTCCAGCATGCAGGCCTGTTTCTAGTTCCTGCAATACTTCCAGGGCCTTTGTCAATGCTGCACACTCTTCCCTGAGCACTCCTTTCCCCAACTCCCTACACCAAAACCAACAGCCTAGTTAACTCCTGCTCCTTCACATGTCAGCTGAAATGCTGCCCTCATTTATGTCCTCTACTATACACTCCCACAGTGTCCTGTCCTTTTCCTTTACAGTAACAATCACAAGCTGAAATATTTGTGTAATTACTACCAACAATCAATACTTAGTCTCTCCCCCACCCCAAACTCTAAGCAATATGAAGACAGGAACCATGTCTCTTTTGCACACCACTATAAAAATGCAGCTCTACACAATGTCCTATGCAGAACAGATTTTCAATAAATAATGAACTAATAATGCTCTTTTCTTGTTTCTTAATACTCCACCAAGCTGACACTGACTCTCTGCTACTCTCTTTTCTCACCACCATGCCTCTCTCTGCCTCTGGCTAGAATGCCCTTCCTTTAGTCCAGGGCTTTGAACCAGTTCATTCCAGGTCAAACCCTGCTGCGAATTTGCGTTTCCACCCCCAGATATACTGAATCAGAATCTACATTTTAATAAGATCTCCAGGTGATTCTTATGTATACATAAGAATCTTGTTAAAATGCAGATTCTGATTCAGTATATCTGGGGGTGGAAATTCAAATTCTCAGCAGGGGTTCAAACCCAAATGAACCAGTCAGAAGCCCTGTTTTAAGTCTTTGTGCTTATCCTTCAGGATCTTTCAGGAAGATTTCTATAAAGAACTTAGTCATTTATTCAGCATCCATAAGCACTAATTCACCCAATTTGTGCTAGGTTAATTTAATGTGCATTCATTGTTTGTAAAGGTACTTTTTCAGCTATTTCAAAGAAAGCTCCCTGAGGGTAGGAGCCAAGCCACTCAATTACAGTAGGTTCTTCCCCAACCCCCTGCATTATAAGCACTCAACAAACACTATCTGTTGAACCAACTATTGTATTTGTTATCAACTATCCAACTTAAATGTGTTTTATTTTCTGAGTAAAGCAATATTCTCAAAAGAGCATTAGGCTGGGATTCAAAACCCAGCCTTACCACCTACTAGCTGTTTGAACTTGGGCTAGTCACTTTCCCTCTCTCAACCTAGGTTTCCTCTTCTGCAAATGTTTTTCCCCAGCCCACAGATTTATCATGAGGATCAAGTAAGATGGTGCTTGAGAACACATTTTGCAAATTATGGAGGCTACAGAAGCATAGGATACTTTATTTGGGTTTTGACTGTTAAAACAGAGTAGCATCTCAATTCCTGTTGAGCAAGCCAATCAAAACCAACCTACTCGTTCATAATTGGATCGGTTGTCAAATCGCTGAATCAGCAATACTGTATGTTTAGAAAAGTTTTTGTGAGGGACCATCTCGCTATTCGACATCCAGGCTACTTCAGGTCAGTCTGTGATACACAGCTGGGTGCTTAGAGTTCTTCTCTGCTATGCTCATGGTAGGCCCCTCCCCAGAGTGCAGGGAAGTGGGGAGCCCCCACAACTCTGAAAATAATTCCCTCCTTGCTCAGTAAAATATCCCCCACCCTTCTGTGAGAAAGAATAGCCAGGAAGATAAAGTGATGCCAGTCATTCTTCCCCTAAACCTCTCTCATTTTCACAAAAACTGCATTATCTTCAGACTTAAGGACAGAAAAAGAAATAAAGACATGCAGAATCTGTATGTGCAAAAAGACCTACAATAATTACAAGATACAGTGCCTTTATATAGGGTTCTTGAAGTCCTGGGGTGGTGCAAATGGTTAAATGCTCAGCTGCTAACCGAAAGGTTGGAAGTTGAAATCCACCCACAGGTTCCTAAGAAGAAAAGCCTGTTGATTTACTTCTGAAAAATCAGCCACTGAAAACCAAATGTAGTAGAGTTCTACTCTGATACAAGTGGGGTCACCATGAGCCAGAAAACTCGACAGCAACTGGTTTTTTTATATAGGATTCTTAGAATTTTGGAGAAGAAGGAATTGCTGGCTGAAGCAAATAAAGCCAAACAGATCCAGAAGGAGATAAGACGGGAAAGGATGCATTTACCTTTGCTTGTATGTCTCTCATATGTAATGAGACTTCTCTTCCTCCCCTATCCTGGAGCCACTGCAGAAGTGCCAGCATCTCATCTCTGAGCAGAACCCTACTTTTATTTGAACCTTAAAAATGGTAGGAATCCATAGGTCTTGCATTTACAATCTATATCTATAGAGAATAAAAATAAAACCCACAGAGGCTCTTTGACAAGCACCTATTTTTCAGCCAGGATATCCACTTAGTCAGCAAGTCGTCTGGGTCACTTGACCATGAGGGAGATGTAGGCAGCAGAGGATGTAAGCCCATCTAGACATCTTTTCAAAGAAGCTGGCTATGTCAGGGAGTAGAAAAGGGGATTGCATTGACAAGTAACTCCAATTTTACATATCTACCTAAAAAAATGATCAGACATGTGAACAGGGATTTATGCACAAGTTTATCACAGAGTCATTTATACAGGTGAAAATCAGACCCAAACCTAACTGTCCAGCATCAACGAAATGACTAATAACATATGTTTATATCCACTGATGATGACCACTATAAGACCACTAAAAATCTATTTGTAGAGAAATACTTATGATTTTCAGGGGGAAAAAGAATGTTCCAAAACATCTTAATTATGTAAAGATATGCATTGAAAAAGACTGGAAGGAAATGTACCCAGAATATTAAATGGTAACATTAATCTGCTTCTTCATATTTGGAATTTTTCACATTTGAATTTTTCAGCTCTCACTTTTTTCCCATTAAATTGCTTTTTTTAATTTTTGCTTTTTCATATTTTCCTTTAACTTCTAGTGTTCCCATAGTATTTATACTTATATAATCACAAAAAGGATATAAAAATAAACCCAGGAGAGACTACCTACGTAGGAATTTTATTTTTAAGAGAAAACTGGTTCTACTTCTATTTCCTGACTCATTTAAAATGTAAAAAGGGTCAAATTCCTGTTTGAGTTATTTAAAAACCAGTTGCCCACTGAGTCAACTCCAACTCATGGTGACCCCATGTGTGTCAGAGCAGAACTGTGCTCCATAGGATTTTCAATGGATGATTTTTCAGAAGTAGATCACCAGGCCTTTCTTCTGAGGTGCCTCTGGGTGGACTCGAACCTTCAGCCTTTCAGTTAGCAGCCAAGCATATTAACTGTTTATACCAATAACTGGAATGAAATACTTTATTGAGCATTACAGTTATTTTCTGATATTTTCTTTTACTTTTTTTTTTTTTTACAGTCTGCCAAATTTAGGGTTGCTCAAAGAGTATACAAATCACAAATTGTGATCAGGCACCCACAGTTTTCTAACTGACAAGTAAAACCAAAAATGCTAGACAAGCAGAAAATCAACTCTCTCCTGACTCTGGGATAAAACCCTTCTTAAAGTAATTCCAGGAAACTCAATTCCGTTTCTATTACTTCTCAAAATACTGGTTAGTAAACCAGACATGCAGACTTAAAAAAAAAAAAAAAATCTGACAAAATAACTCATCTATATGCTGCATGATAAAATATGTACTTTGAAATCTTTGTTTGCAGGCATTTTTATAAACTGTTAAATTATTCTTGCATAGCATAAGAAAAAGAGTTGAAGATTTTTCTCTTTTTCCTTTTACAACCTTATATATCATTATGATGTATCATATTCTTCCTTCACAAAGGAAAATAAACAAAAATTCAATTAACTCCCAATTATACATGCTAAGAGAAATTTATAGCATGAAAAAAGATTTTTAATAATTTATATTGGGCTTTGAAAAACAGAGGATAACCATTTAATAATGGATTTTCTATTATAATTACACTCTACTTAAACCAGCATTATAATCAGTGAACAGAGCTTATCCAGAATTAGAGCCATGGTTGATGGCGTTCTTTTTAACTTGCTTGTTTTGAGGAACAATGCTGAAGCTGTTCTCTCAGCCATGGCGACCCTAGGCAAAGATGCTGGGTTGGGAGGACGGTGTTAGGCCACAGGCTTGAAACTGAAGCCAGGTGTTTTCTAAATTGCATACAGTATGCATCTTGTGGGTCATGAAAGCACTTCAGAGGACAGGATGAGTATTTTTTAGACTATACTAGACTAGAAAAGAATATATCCATCTCACATAGTAAGGGTAAGTGTTGTTACAAGAAACTTTAATTTTAATTTAGCTATACATATTTAGACATATGCGTGTGTGTATATACTGGGTTGAGATACAACATTTCTCTCTTACTGTGGGTCTGAAGCAAAAAAAAAATCTTTAAAGCAACGGACTTGAAAGATAGACCTACTGAATAAAGCTTCTTTGTGGTAAATGCCAATTAAGATTCTTGCCAGGGGTTGGCAATAAACTAACAGTCCCAATTAACAAAACCCTCTAATTTAACTCCCAAAGATGGTTGAACTGACAGGCGTTTCCTAGGAAGTACTTGTTAAGAATATTTTAAAGTACATTTACCTGTATGCTCCATCTATTTACCCGTTGCTGTTGAGTCGATTCTGACTCATAGCGACCCTACAGGACAGAGTAGACTGCCCCATAGGATTTCCAAGGAGTGGTTGGTAGATTCAAACTTCCAACCTTTTGTTTAGCAGCCGAGTTCTGAACCACTGCGTCACCAGGGCTCCAAGAAATAGACTTAAAGATTTTTGTCTTTTTCCTTTTACAACCTATTTAAGCTTTCTAAATTCTCAAACTGAAATTACTTTTAATGTTGTGTGCTATTGGAGGAAAGGGGGTATTAAATACTGGATGTTGGGATACGGATGAAATCTATAAATATTTAAACATCATGAAGCCGGTATCATTTTTGTGATAAAAGTCCGATTATGTATTAGCTAGCACTTTCCCCCTCTTCCCCCACCTCCAGTCATGTCTCAGTATAAGCCACCAGTTTTCCTTTAGACCAACAGAACTTGCTAAGAAATATTCTCTATCTGCATTGTCCAATATGGAAGCCATTAGCCACGGGAGGCTACTGAGTACTTAACATGTGGCCAGTACAACTCTGGAACTGAATCTTTAATTAATTTAAATAGCCACACGTGGCTAGAGGCTACAGTACTGGACAGCTTTGGCTAGTGTGCCAACAGCTGGGGTGAAATATCCCCAAGCTCAATTTCTAACCATCCTGGTCCCTCTTATCAAAGTTCTTTTAAGATTCATGACTTCCTGCTGGGAACAGATATTAGTGCTTCTCCGAGGCTCACTGAAAAGGAGCCACATCTGCCAATATCCCCCCTCTGACGGGTGACAGGAGGCTGGAGGTAAGCCTTGTGGGTTGGAGTACTGTACTCCAGTAACTAGGAAACAGCTTTAGGAATGTCCAGACCAGGAGGGAGGCAGCTGCATGAAAGAAACGGTCTTTGTCTTCAAGTTCAGTGAGGACTTATTGAAGGGTGTGAGTGCTCTGAGCCAGGGCAGAGGTTTTCTTCGCCTGCCTGCCGAACTGTCTTGCCACTTTATCTCGGTGAAGCTATGGAGTGTCCCTCAGCAGTCATCTTATGCAGTAATAAGAAAGCCCTGAGTTGCCTGAGAGCGAGAACATGACCGCCTAGATAAGCTAAAGGCTTATTAACTGTCTCGCAAGTAACTTCGACAAAGCGCATTTATTGCAAAAAACAAATGAAACCCAAACATCCACCTAGGATTCCCTAGGCTCTACGCTCCCAGCTTGACTGAGCAGAATGGGCAAGTTTAAATTCAACACCTGTGAATTAGCACCTTCCCGAAAGGCAAAGAAGAAAACCTTCTAGTTTTTACTGACTGATAAATTTGCTTTTTAGATTACTGACACACCTGGTAAAGTGAGAACAGGATAAGTGATACTCACTTATAAATGGATTCTTCTGTTGTATATTTATTATTGAAATAATAAGGAATAAGTGAAGCATCTGGCAAAGGAATTACCTAACAACTGAAAACCACAACTGATCAAAGTTCATATAAATTAGCTCAGGCTCATCTAACCCTTTCTGAAAGAAACAAGGATTCTGCCAAGCAGGTGTTTCATTGAAAGCTCTAAATAGTAAAGCATAAAGCAGTAGGACTCCACCGTCAGTAAAGTCTAGCTTCTAATAGTCAGTGTACTGAATGAGGAGCTCTCCAATGGGAAAGAGACCATATAAGATATTCGGTGAGTAAGCAGGCTTGTCAGTTTATCGTCCTTTGGTGGCTTATGTGTTGCTGTGATGCTGGAAGCTGTGTCACTGGTATTTCAAATACCAGCAGGTGACCCATGGTGACAGGTTTTAGCAGAGCTTCCAGACTAAGACAGACTAGGAAGAAAGGCCTGGTGATCTACTTCTGAAAATTAGCCAATGAAAACTCTATGGATCACAAAATATAGTCCAAGACTTGGACTCCCTTACTTTGGACGTGTCATCGGGAGGGACCAATCGCTCAAGAAGGACATCGTGTTTGGTAAAGTGGACGACTAGTGAAAGTAGGGAAACCCTCAATGAGGTGAACTGACACTATAGTCACAAAAATGGCTTCAAACATACCAACAATTATGAAGCCAGCACAGGACCAGCAGCATTTCATTCTGTCATATGTGGGGTCAACGTAAGTCAGAGCCGACTCAAAGGCAACTAACAACAAGCAGGCTTGGAGTCAGCCTGGGTTCAAATCTCAGCCCTGTCACTTCTCTAAGCCCTTATATAACGGGGATAAGGATAGGTAGCATCGTCCTTCCAGGGCTGTAGTAAAGTTTAAATAATATGAAACGTGCAAGTACTTGTAAAGTGCTTGGAATACCACCTGCGACGCAGTAAGGGCACACTCATTATGTGCCACAAGGATGAGAGAAAGGTACACGAGGAAAGCTGTTGCTTTGTCAAAATCTGATCTGTTCAGACATTCAGGGATTTAGATTTTCCCCTGCGGTATTTAAATGCTTTTTCAAACCTTCTGAGGATTCGCTTCATTGTCACTTGATGTCTTTTTTTTTTTCTCCCAGTTGCCACTGAGTCGACTCTGACTCATGACAACCCCATGTGTGTCAGAGTAGAGCTGTGATCCATAGGGTTTTCAATGGCTGATTTTTTCAGAAGTAGACCGCCAGGCCTTTTTTTTAATTTTTTTTTCCTGAGGTGCCTCTGGGTGGACTCCAATCTCTAACCTCCTGATTAGCAGTGGAGCATGTTAACGATTTGCACCACAACTGCTTAATAGTCCCTTTCTCTAACATCAAGGGCAATACTTCTCTCCGACAGTTAAATCCTTGCAGCCCTCAGTGCCACTTCTCAGCTGGCATACTTCCCGGTGGCATGGTGTGGGACAGGGTGGCAGGCGGCAGATGTGTGTGTTTGGCCCAGAGTGTCAGCCTAGATCGTGCTTTTAAAAAATCTGAATTAGCAACTAACATTTTAAAATCCAGAGATTTCCCATAGAAACGCAGGTGCCTGGCTTCTCTTGAAAACTCAAAAGATCTGGTGGCACTGGGCCCCCATTCCTGTACCAGAGCATGGTGGCGTGAGCAGTGGCCCCTCTCACTGGCACTTGTACTCTCCATAGTCCCCTCCACTCCCTGACACTGAGGTCAGGGAAAATCCCGCCTATCCTCATCCATGTGCTATTGCTCGCTCGCACTCTCTCTCTCTATTTTAATGTCAGGTCAATTGTACTCATTTACAACGCCAGCCTGGCCCTGCAGACCCTTGCATACAGGAGCAAGAGAATGGCACGCTTTACAGACACACAGACCCTCGTTCACATTCTGGCTCCACCCACTGCCTTACAGATGAAGGTGCGTGAAGCCCATCTCTGGTTACTTTGAGAGAGGGAGGTTTTATTCTCCCTCCACTGGTAGGATAAACAGGAGTCTCTTGTCATACCATTTGGCTTTAGAACTAGGAAAGCAAACTGCATGACAATCAGGAAGATTTGGACTGACTGTGTATTTATTTTATGTCTTACTGTTGTTTAAGTGTTTTACATTTTTCACTACATTAAAGAAATGAAGTCTCATCCAACTTTTTTTTTAATGTCTTTTTTTAAAGTTTTTTTCACTTAAAATAGATACATGGTAAGTCCTTCAGTGACTATCATGACTTTTCTGCTTTGGAAAAGAAAATGAAAATTTGCAAGAAAACTGAAGACTTAAATGCCATTTCAAGTAGCTGAATATTTCTAAATCACTAAATCTTGCTAAGAATATCTTTTGGCTAATTTTTTTCCGTAATAGCTGGAATTATCACAGACCAACTTGTTATTCCTTTCTAAAAATACTGCAATTTAGGTGAGTGGGAGTGGGGAAATGAAGAGAGCATCTGTTTAAAAATTGAAAAGCCAAGCCCCTAGGAAATTGATAGCTACTCAACTTGGCTGTAACCCCTGAAATTTACTGCCACACCCTCTCCTCCAAATACAGCTAATTTTACATGACCATAAAATTAAAACAACAAAACAAATTTATTATCTGTAATTGGTTATCTACATATCTCAACAGAAAGCCAGGAAATATACATAAAAGATGGAAACATGCTGGAGAAATCAAAAGAGGTCCCAAAAATGTATATATGGTATCATTCACATTATGTATATTACCTAGATGATGGAAAAAGATCACAAAGAAATACAGCAAAATATTAGGAGTGACAGTATCTCTGGGTCATACGACTATGAACAATTTCTTCACCTGTCTATATATTAACGCATTCTCATATTTTCTACATGAAAATGTAGAATTTGTGATGGAAACTCTTTTAAGAGAAGAAAAAAAGAAAAGGAAGAGTTACAATTAAAATAATGGTATCCAAACTCACTACAGCTAAAGAATATGGGCTTGCAGTGGAGCAGAAACTGGGGGTGGGGAGGTGGGGGTAGGAAAACACACACACACAGCTCAGCCATGGCAAATGAACTCATTTTATCTTCTGGCCCCATCTGAATCTACCTCATTTGTAAGATATGGTCAAAATGGGACATATGAACTAAAGGGAAATCTCCAATGTCTTGATTCTGTATAGAGATTTTTATTTGATCTCATGTGACAGACTAACCGCTAAGGAAATGTAGAGTTTTCTGTAGCCAAATGGAACGCTATGCTCCAAAATCTACATTTATTCATAGAATAAGTAAGTGGGTAATTTGGTCACTTTACAAAAGGATTCAAGTCAGTCTAGAATGCATTCTACGATGCAAAATATTCTTGTATGTTTCTCGGTTTTTTAATGTCAAAAAATTTCATGCACACCCCTCCAAAATAGTAATCGTAGTTAGTTGGGAAAAATACGTAATGAATGTATGTTATGAATTGAGTAACACTTTCAATGGGTTTGTATGTTCCCAAAGACAACAGAATCTTTAGCCATTTGAAAATCATGGTGCAGATATACATAGCTCATTATTTAGTCTGTATGCATTCAATGCTGGGACACACATGGATTCAAGGACCACTGCAAAAGCTCCACCACACCCAGTGATCCTCTGCCAGCTGCTCTGGTACATTTTAAAAATGGTTCTACTTTAAAAAACCCAGGCTGCATGCACAGCTATTTTTCCAGAGCTCTTTTAGAGCGGGGGGAGAGGGAAGGGAGGTGAGTTGAGAGGCATTCTGTGAATATTCCTCCTAGATACAAGGATTAAAAAAAAAAAAAAAAAAAAAAACAGGCAGGAGTACGTAAATAGCTTAAGCAGAAATCATTTTTTCACTCCATCTAGCCAAATTAGAAAAATATAGTCAGATCGAGTTCATTGTCACGAAAATATTCTCCCAATACATTGCAGGTTGGAATATAGTGTTGCATCTTTCATAATAAAAAGAAAGAAAATGACTTGTGTCGCATTAATGGTATAGGTTAGACTGGTATAGTCAGGATAATCACTCTTGGAAGTTACACTGTGGCTTTTCAATAAAGAGTCAGATAGACCAGGATTCTAGGGGTAGTTCCTCCACTTACTAAATTCTTCATCTGTAAAATGTGGCCAGGATGTCTGCCATGTAGTACTATGGGGATTAAATGAGATAATATATGTAGAGGGTCTAGAAAGAAAACATTTAAGAAAGGTTTATTCCCTTAACTCGTTCTCGAAGAACAGGGTTCTGGGAATGTAATGGTAATGGAGACAGAGGAAGAAGAATGTGTTTGAAATAGGCAGGCATGTGGTCAGCTGCAAAAAGCATTCTCTGTGGGAAAGATCTGGGAACTACTGAGCAAGCCGCATCTAAGGTCCTCTCATTTCCTTCTTCTGTTCTCATTTCTGACATTGCTGCCATTGTGTCCACCAATTTGGCAAGGTTGCTCTGAATTATGACCTTTCTATTCCCACCATCTGTTTTCCTCTCCCATCTAAATAGTGCATTGTCTACTCTGATCTTTTCCCGTTAATGTGATTTGATATGTACCTGTTAATTCTGTAAACTGGGATGAAACACATATCCTCCCAACCAGTCTTAAAAAGATAGTTGGCCACTTCACTCTTGGTACCTGTAAAAAAAATAACTAAATATTCATTTCCCACAGAAGAAACAAAGTAATAAAGATGTAAATCCTGACAGTGTGAAACCAGAAGGTTACTTTATGCCTAGCAAAATGGACATACAAACAATTTTGTAAATGTCTAGAGCTATTTGCTGTGATTTATTTTACCATTGGGGAATTTATCTCATTTAGTTGTCGAAGGAACCTATGTACATACATATTAATATATTAGTGTGTATATGCATAATATACAACGCACTATATAAAATGCAGCGCTGGAAGTGCTCACTTCTCTGTGCCATGAAATATGGAAGACAACTACCTTGCCAACTGACTGGAAGAGATCTATATATGTGCCCATTCCAAAGAAAGGTAACCCAACAGAATACAGAAATTACTGAACAATATCATTAATATCAAACACAAGTAAAATTTTGCTGAAGATGATTCAAAATGGGTTACAGCAATACATCAACAGGGAACTGCCAGAAATTCAAACCAGATTCACAAGAGGATGTGGAACAAGGGGTATCACTGCTGATGTCAGATGGATCCTGGCTGACAGCAGAGAATATCAGAAAGATATTTACCTGTGTTTTACTGACTATGTAAAGGCATTCTACTCTGTGCATAATAACAAATTATGGATAACATTGTAAAGAATGGGTATTCCAGAACACTTAATTGTGCTCATGTGGAACCTGTACATACACCAACAGGCAGTCATTCAAACAGAACAAGAGGATACCTCATGGTTTAAAATCAGCAAAGGTGTGTGTCAGGTTTGTATTCTTTCACCAAATTTTGTTCAATCTGTACGCTGAGCAAATAATCAGAGAAGCTGGACTATATGAGGAGAAACACAGCATCAGGACTGGAGGAAGACTCATTAACAACCTGCAATATGCGGATGACACAACCTTGCTTTCTGAAAGTGAAGGGGACTTGAAGCACTGACTGATAAAGATCAAGGACTACAGCCTTCAGTATGGATTATACCTCAACATAAAGAAAACAAAAATCCTCAAAACTGGACCAATAAGCAATATTATGATAAACAGAAAAAATATGGAAGTTGTCAAGGATTTCATTTTACTTGGATCCACAATCAATACCCATGGAAGGAGCAGTCGAGAAATCAAATGACATGTTGCATTGCAAAAATCTACTGCAAAAGACCTCTTTAAAGTGCTAAAAACCAAAGATGTCACCTTGAGGACTAAGGTGTGCCTGACCGAAGCCATGGAATTTTTAATCATCTCACATGCATTTGAAAGCTGGACAATGAATAAGGAAGACTGAAGAAGAACTGATACATAGAATTAGGGCGCTGGTGAAGAATATTGAATATATCATGGACTGCCAGAAGAATGAACAAATCTGTCTTAGAAGAAGTACAGCCAGAATGCTCTTTAGAATCAAGGATGGCAAGATTTCATCTCACTCACTTTAGGCATGTTATCAGGAGGAACCAATCCCTGGAAAAGGACATCAAGTTTGGTAAAGGAGAGGGTAAGCAAAAAAGAGGAAGACCCTCAACAAGATGAACTGCAACACTGGCTGCAACAGGCTCAAACACAGCAGGGATCACGAGGATGGCACAGGACCGGGCAGTGTTTTGTTCTGTTGTACACAGGGTCGCTATGAGTTGAAACCAACTCCATGGCACCTAACAACAACATATGCATAGATGTATATACATATATATACATATACATTTATGTAAATTAAAGTATATACTGTATGTATACATGTATATGTGTGTATGGATATATAGAGAGAGAAACAGAATGAGTCTGTACGTGGATAGGAAAGGACCTGGAAAAAGAATTAGTATTGAGGGTGGAGATGGGAGTAAGGGTAGGGATAGATATAAAGATAGAATCTCTAAATTTTACTAATCTAGTGATGTAGTTTTATATTTTTACAGCAAATTTATATAACTTCATATGCTTTTTAATTATTAAAATAATAATCTGATTACTTTAGTGCTTAAGAAGAACACTTTAAGACATTTCATTAATTCTTTCATTCACTAGGGCACTGTTAAATACAGTAAAACACACACATACAAGGGTTTTACTTTAAGAGAGAGGAGAAAGACATTCAGGAGGGTTTTTAATTAGGATTTCTAAGAAGTCCGATGAGTTACTGACATACATTTTGAACCCCTAACCACCTACAAGCTTGGACTTCTTCTTTCAGTACCAGTCTTGATCATATGCTACCTCTTGAAATGGCTGAACATCAACGAGTTATTTCTGGTACAGTGACTCTGTATATTCTTTCCATCTTCTTTTGATGCTTACTGCATCGTTTAATGTTTTCTGTAGAATTCTTCAATATTGCAACTCAAGGCTTCAATTTTTTCTTCCATTATTTCATCTTGAGAAATATCGAGTCTGTTATTCCCTTTTGGTTTTCTAACTGCAGGTCTTTGCACATTTCAGTATAATACTTTACTTTGTCTTCTCGAGCCTCCCTTTAAAATCTTCTGTTCAGCTTTTACTTCATTTCTTCCATTCACTTTAGCTACTCTGGGTTCAAGAGCAAGTTTCAGAGTCTCTTCTGACATCTATTTTGGTCTTTTTTTTATGTCCTTTCAAAGACCTTTTATTTTCTTCATGTATGATATCCTTGATGTCATCCCACAACTCGTCTGATCTTTGGTCATCAGTGTTCAATGCGTCAAATCTATTCCTGAGATGGTCTCTCAGGTCAGGTGGGATATATTCAAGGTCAAATTTTGGCTCTCATGGACTTGTTTTAATTTTCTTCAGCTTCAGCTTGAACTTGCACATGAGCAATTGATGGTCTGTTCTGCAGTCAGCCCCTGGCCTTGTTCTCACTGATGATATTGAGCTTCTCCATTGTCTCTTTCCACATTATCTTGTCAATTTGATTCCTGTGTCCAATGGTACTGAAGAAAGAAGTTCAAGATGCACTGAAGGCACTGGCAAAAAACAAGGCTCCAGGAACTGACAGAACACCAGTTGAGATGTTTCAACAAACAAATGCAGTGCTGGAAGCGCTCACTCATCTATGCCAAGAAATTTGGAAGACAGCTATGTGGCCAGTCTACTGGAAGGGATCCATATGCATGTCCATTCCAAAGAAAAATCCAACAGAATGTAGAAATTATCGAACAATATCACTAATATCGCACGCAAGTAAAATCATGCTAAAGATAATTCAAAAGCTGTTGTATCAGTACATTGACAGGGAACTGCCCGAAATTCAAGCTGGATTCAGGGGAGGACGTGGAATGAGGGATATTATTGCTGATGTCAGTTGGATCTTGGCTGAAAGCAGAGAATACCAGAAGGATATTTACCTGTGTTTTACTGACTATGCAAAGGATGCGACTATGTGGATCATAACAAATTATGGACAACACTGCAAAGAATGGGAATTCCAGAACACTTCATTGTGCTCATGTGGAACCTGTATTAGACCAAGAGGCAGTCGTTCAAACAGAACAAGGGGATACTGCATGGCTTAAAATCAGGAAAGGTGTGTGTCAGGGTTGTATCCTTTCACCATACTTATTCAATCTGTATGTTGAGCAAATAATTTGAGAAGCTGGGTTATTTGAAGAAAAACATGGCATCAGGATGGGAGGAAGGCTCATTAACCTGCGATATGCAGATGATACAACCTTGCGTGCTGAAAGTGAAGAGGACTTGAAGCACTTACTGATGAAG
>NW_004443986.1:16788464-16822281 GCF_000243295.1 Trichechus manatus latirostris
AGCACTTACTGATGAAGATCAAAGACTACAGCCTTCAGTATGGATTATGCCTCAACAAAAAGAAAACAAAAATCCTCACAACTGGACCAATAAGCAACATTATGATAAGCAGAAAAAATACGAAGTTGTCAAGGATTTCATTTTACTTGGATCCACAATCAAAGCCAACGGAAGCAGCAGTCAAGAAAGCAAACAACGTATTGCACTGAGCAAATCTGCTGCGAAAGACTTCTTTAAAGTATTAAAAAATGGGTGGCTTTAAAGAACAGAAAGTTATTTTCTCACAGTTTCGGAGGCTAGAAGTCCAAATCAGAACATCGGCTAGGGAAGGGTCCCTTCTTTTCAGTAGCCCCAGCCATTCCTTGGCATTCCTTGGTTGGTAGATGGTTCCTCGCATGGTCTCTTCCCCCGTGTGTCTATGTCTACTTTGCTCTTTTTATAAGAGACCACTCAAAAGGGATTAGGTTTAGGACTCATTCTACTCTGGTAGGACTTCATTAACATAACAAAAGAAAGCCCCAATTTCCAAACAGTATCATGTATACAAGTACATGGGTTAGGACTTCAACATAACTTTTGGGGGGGCACAATGCAATCTACAATGCTATATAATGTAGGAAATTAGTATATGATAAAGGCTGAATTTGAAATCAAGGTGAAAAGATGTATTAGACAATAAATGGTATTGGGATAATTGATAATTTGGGATGGGGAAAGAAAAATAAAACCTGTCCGGCTCTCCAAATCACTCCTAATCCAAAATAAATTATTTCAACTCAAAAATTTTAATGTTTACAAAATGAAACCATAAAAATGCAAGAGAAACATATAGGTAAATTTTTTAAAAAATAATACCAGAGAAGGGAAAGACTATCTAAGCAGGTCAGAATAAATACATACCATAAACAACAAAGGAAAATATTGATAGATTTAATTATAAAATAGTTTAAAACTTCTTGTGGGGCAAAAATATAAAAATGAAAAAACTAAGAAATATGTTTGCAACACAAGTTGAAAAGGATAATTTCCTTAATATACAAATAGCTGTTACATATCAATAAAAAGATAACCAGCCCAACAGAAAAATGTGCAAAGTATATAAACAAAAGTATATAAACACCAGTTCAAAGAAAAACAAATAGCCAAAATACTCAGCAAAATATTTTTTTAATTTCTCAAAATCACTCATAATTAAAGAACTACAAAGTCAAATAAGGTATCACTTAAAGACACAAGGTTAACAAATATTTAAGTTTGATAATATCCAATCTTGGTATGCGTATGAGGAAGAAGAACTTTGGGTAATTTAGCCAAATCTAACAAATTTAAAGTGGTATGTGTTACTTAGTCGCTTTTTAAAGATAAAATTAGACTCTTTGAAGATATCAATCAATTCACAATTTAAATTACTTTATTCAATTATTTTTAGTTTTTTTAAATCTCCTTAACTGATATCCAACCCACCGGGATCAAAGGAAAAAGTGAGCTGTTAAGCACTGTGCTTGAAGCTTTATGTCTATATACTGATTTATTGCTATCATCAACCCTCAGGTAACAAAAGGTAGGGAGAGAGGAAAGGAAATAGGGAGGTTTATATACTTTGTGCATACTTTGACGAATATGTAATTTTTTCTACCTGTAGGGGAAAATCCTAAGCTAGGGGCATAGTGAACTAAATGTAAAGGTCCTTTAAATAAAAATGTCCATACCTTTTATGAACATGCTGTGCTGCCTTCACACATGAGAAAAATGTGTGCTGATGCATCCTTGAATGTGGCCACCATTCAGATGTTCAGGACAGCGAGAGGTTTACTAAAGGCCAGTATAAAACTGAAATGAAGTCCGCTTCTATGGAATCAGTAACAGCATTTCTACTGGCAGAACCAGAGGAAAGTCGATTTTCTGGGTTTTGTTTTGGTTTGGTTTTTTGGTGTTTGGTTGGTTGGTTGGATACTTCTCTTATGCACAAATATACAAGTCAAAGTTATCTATGTGTGTAGCATTTTAATAAATGAATATAAACTATAATAATCTCCTGGGTTTTTTAATCCACCATATGGAAACCACCTAGTGAAACTGGTAGACAGCTCTTGTTCATCCCATTTTACAGAGGAGACTGAAAAATGACTTGATAAGTGGCTTACTTAAGACCACACTCCTCATTAGAAGTAGAATCGGAGCCAGAATCCAGGTCCCCTAACTCGCAACCCGGGCCCTTTCTTTGAATTGGGAGGCATTTGTCTCATCTTGATAATGTGAAAACGTATCAGAATTTGGAGGGAGTTAACAATTACTCTCCCATATACTGAGCAGTTATACCAGCACTGCCCGTTCACCATCTTGTTACTATACCACCACCATAACCTCTGCTCACCTCGATTCTGCTGACTCTGAATCCTGCATCCCCACATGAAATGTTTTTTTCTGCTTCATAAAGTCTCATAACCAAGCAGTCGCAGCCTACTACCTACTCACCTTCGCCATCTACAAAGTGGCCCTGATCACTCACCCCTTGCAGTCCTTGTATATCCATCCCATCCCACCTCCAGTTTGCTTTCAGGCTTCTCTCTCCTTACATGCCCAGTCCTACAAACAGCTTCAAACTCCTCAACCAACCTCCACTTTTTAATGACCCAGACCAGTGCTGTCCAACAGAAATATAATGCAAGTCAAATGCCAGCCACATATGTAATTTTAAATTTGCTAGTAGCCACGTTTAAAAAGGTTTAAAAAAACTGGAGAAACTATTTTTAATAATATATTTCATTTAACCCAAACCCAACCCACTGCTGTCAAGTCGATTCTGGCTCATAGTAATCCTATACGACAGAGCAGAACTGCCCCATAGGGTTTCCAAGACTGTAATCTTTATGGAAGCAGACTGCCACTACTCTCCTGCTGAGTGGCTGGTGGGTTCAAGCCTCCGATCTTTTGGTTAGCAAATGAGCGTTTTAACCACTGCGCCACTAGGGCTCCTTATTTAACCCAGTATATCCAAAATTTTATTTCAAACATAATCAATATAAAAATTATTAATGAGATATTTTTCATATTAAATCTTCAAAATTTGGTGTGTATTTTATACTTACGGTACATCTCAATTCAGAATAGCCATCTTTCAAGGGCTGAATAGCTACACGTGGCTGCAGCTATTAGTTGCCATCGAGTCAATTCTGACTTATGGTGACCCCACGTGTGCACAGTAGAACTGCGCCATACGGTATTCAAGGCTGTGACATTTCGGAAGCAGATGGCTAGCGCTGTACTCAGAGGCATCTCTGGGTGGGTTTGAACCACAACCTTTTGGCTAGTAGTCAAGCGCTTAAGCGTTTCCAACACCCAGGGAGTCAGCACAGACCTAGATGCTCACTTCAGTGAAAATGATCTCAGACTTTCATAATGATTGATTACTGCTGGATGGGGGTATGGGAGGAATTACGGGTGATTTTTTTTAAAATAACTCTTGCTAATCAGTATTTTTTCTTATTCTACAACAACTGTAAATTGTGAGGTTCTTATATTAAAAGTTGTTATTTTAAATATCTTTGCTATGTCTTCACATTCATGCTCTAATACAAGTTATGTTTTTAAGAATGGCACATGTACTATCAGCATCTGTCTTGACTCCAACATACCTATCCATCTACCCATACCTAGCTCCCACCTACTCCACTGTCTCAAAATATTCTCCCTGTTCCTGTGTTCTATTCACCTTCTCCCTCTGTGGATCGTGAGCTGTGAAGGCACAGACCACCCGAAAGAAATATTTTTCATACCTTCACCACCTCTGCACAAACACTAACCCAAGCACAAATTTTAGTTCAGCTTTAGTAGCTCTGGGGAGCCCTGACAGCATAGTGGTTAAGAGCTTGGCTGCTAACCAAAACATCAGCAGTCTGAATCCACCAGCCACTCCTCAGAAACCCCATGGGGCAGTTCTATTCTGTCCTACAGGGTTGCCATGAGTCTAAATCAACTCAATGGTTTGGTTTTTAACAAGTTTTAGTAGCTCTGGGGTCACTGGAACATGCCTCAGAGAAGAATTCAAATTCAAATTACAGAAGAATCCCGTCTTCGGTGCTGCTTCAAAGTTATTTTAAAATTAGGCTTGTTATTTACTTTTACTTAAACTCAGATACATTAAAAAAGCTATCACATGCCCTTTTGGAGCCCTGGTTGCTCTGCAGTTCGAAACCTCCAGCTGCTTCTTGGAAATCCTATGAGGGCAATTCTAACCTGTCCTATAGGGTCGCTATGAGTCAGAAGCAACTTGATAGCAATGAGTATATGTCCCTTTCTGGTTTACTGAAAAAGTAACTGTCCTAATAGTTTTGCACAAGTACAAGCAACTTTTTTTGTTTTTAATCAAAGAATTCAATCCTTGCCTCAAAGATTTTGGCTAAAATTATGGGTTTTTGTCTTAAATACAGAAGCAGTCTAGTCACCATGTCCCTGAGTGGCACAAACACTTATACACTGGACTACTAACCAAAAGGTTGGCAGCTCGAACCCACCCTGAGGCACCTCGGAAGAAAACCGTGGTGATCTACTTGCGAAAAACCAGCCATTAAAAACTCCATGGGGCACAGTTCTGTACATGGGGCTGTCACCAGCTGAAATCGACTCGATGACTACAGGTTTCCAGTCACTAGAGAATGTGAACAATCAGGTGGCCAAAACTTAAGCAGTTAAATGGGCTAGAATTAGAAAACTAAGGCGTAGTCACTGATTTTAACTACCAATAGATTTTTTAATTCATGTTAGTTTGGTTCCATGTTGCTCAAAGTGTATGCCATCCTAATAATGACAGGTTTGCCTTTCCCCCTCAAGCTTTGAAAGATGGCATGTAGAACACTGAACTGGATTTCAGTCCTCACTGCCAGTTGCCAGCCAGCTGATCTATGACCTTGGGTGGTCCATTCACCTCACTGGCTTCAGCCTCCCGGGCTGTAAAAACAAGGATGCCAGCAACGCTCTCTCGGGCTGCTTCCAGCTCTGTCACTCCTGACCTTTGCGTTAATCTTCCTTGATTCCATTATCCCCAAAGCACTCGTTTCCTCATGTATCCTCCCTTTCCTAAATGAGAAGATGGCTGGCAGCACAGCAGTGAAAAGGAAAAGAAAATCTGTTAAAAAAAAAAAAAATCCCTAAATGAATCACCTTTCAAGAATTTGCCTTCTCTGGTGCCTGGGTGCTTGCTCATCGTGCTAATTCAGTTCTTCGAATGAAACTGGCTCTGAAAACCTGGTATTTGGTATGTGTACTCTTTTTGAATATTTACACTATACACTCATCTCTTTTAAGAGCCACTTGTAGGTACAAAACAATACTGAAATTATGCATCAAACAGATTACATCAGTCACATCAACTTTGGTTGAGCCTGGAGAAAATTAGATCAAAACCCCAGAGGTCTCTGCATCAGCTTTTGATAAGTTAGAGAAAATAAGTACAGCTCCTGAACTTTCCAGTTAACAGCCCCAGGATCCTGCAGCACCCTAAAATCTAGCCTGCTACAAGAATTACTCCCTACCCCTTAGTGCTGGTGGTAGGAACGCCCAGGACAGCCTTCTCTCCTGCTGATCCCCTCACCAAGGCTTAAGTCAGAGGACAGCTGATGTTGGTTGTAGTCTGTGCTGCTTCCTCCTTGCCTGATTTTTCATGCTGCCATTTTGAATTAACGTAGGTTTCCTCTGCAACTGATGCGTCTTCTAGCCAGGCCTGGAACACAGTAGCTCCCCGCCCCCCCCAAACACACACACAACCACCACGATCACCACTACCACCACCAGCCGAAAGCTGGACACAAGACTGCAAGCCAGAATTAAAGAGAAAATCCCGAAAGGCCATATTGTTTAACAGAACCCTACCAAGCGAGCTTTGAGTCAGGGCAAATGACATCTCCACGCACATGAGTTAATGGACATATTTATCCCTAAGCCCGAGCTCTTCACAATTCTCTAATGTTCAAGCGTCTCTCATGCTTCGCAGATCACACTCTCCTCAGATCTCATAAATGATGTCGCTGATTTCTCACAGGTGATGTAGCCAAATAACTGGCGCCCCGACAGCCCAGCGAACTGCGCCCGGCAAAGAGAAACTGAGGTGGGCAGGCATTTCAGAAAGATACGAATGCCTTTTACCTACAAGTGCCCCGGCGCCATCGCGTTCACAAACCCTGACCCCGCGAAGAACCGCCCCAGGTGCGGTACGCAGGAAGATGGGTCAAGACCCGCAGCCCGTAAGACCCGAGCAACAGCCCCTGCGTTCGTCCAGAAGAGAAGGGCAGGCCCGGGGCCCCATTCGGCGGTCGCGGACGGGGTGAACGCCCGGCGCCCGGCCGGGCCAAGAGCAGCCATGTTCGCGGCGAGCGACCGGGGCAGGTGCGTTACCTCCGGGGAGGGTGCCAGGCCGGCTCCCTCACTGCGCTGCGCCGGAGCGAGCCCTGAACCGCGGGAGCAGGCGAGGTGCAGAGCGGCCCGAGGGATGGCGGGTGGCAAGCGCCCAGGCACACGCCCCAGCCAGGCAGCAACTTGGCTGCCAGGAAAAGCAAACCCAGGAAAAGCAGCTTGGGGTGTTCTAAGAGTTGTAGGGAATAAGGTTGGGGTTTGGAGGGCGGGGGCCAGGTTCGAACCTTGCTGCAGTGCCCGCGCCCCAGGTGGGGCGACCCTCTCCGGTGCTCGCGGTGCCAACCCCCCGATCACCCCACCCCAGCATCCCGAGGCCGCCTCTCCCCAGAGCCCCCGGAGGCCCCAGTCCGCCCGAGCCGGCACCCGCAGGGATTCGGCCCCGGGGAGTGCTACCCGCGGGGTCGGAGGGAAAGCAGGGGGCGACTAGGAATGGGGGACGGCCATGGAGGAAAGAGGTGCAAACCCGCCAGGGCAGCGGCGGCTGCAAACGCCCTGCACTCCAGAGTCGGGGCCCGCGTCTCACCTGCCGGGTGGCGGGCTCCAGGCTCGGCTCTGCGGTGCGGATGCTGCGGGTGCTGCCGCCGCCGCGGGTGCTGCCGCCGCCGCGATCACTGCGCCCGCATCAGAAGCTGCAGCTGCAGTGGCGGAGGCGGCCGTCGGCACTTCCCCCACCCCAGACACCCCGCGCCCGCGCCCCGCCGCCCCGCGCTAACAGCTGGCCCGGCTCACGTGACCGCCGGCCCACCCCCTTCCCTCCTCCCCAGCGCCGGCCCCCGGCAGCTCCCCACCCGCCGCGTCTGGGCCGAGGTGGGGCCGCAGCGCCACGCTCGGCCTGGGAAGGGAGGGCGCGTGTTAGCGGGAGAAGCAGCTGATAGGGCGACTCTCACCACGGAAAGTGGCCCCCTCTATCTTTATTTCTTGGTCAAGACCCCGGTTGTGGCTCTTTCCAAAGGGAGAAGCTGGTTTTTAAGGAGTCAGCCTCCGCTTCCTCCGGGCGCCTCTCCCGGACACCGCCTTCGGTTGCCATGTCCTGGCCTCCAAGCCTAAGCAAGATTTCCCCGCGTGCTCCCCAAGGACGCGTCCTGAGCCTGTTGACTCACTGTTAAGGCCGTCTCCCTGGTTTTAAAGGTGCCTCCCTATATATACCATGTTGATAAGCCAGACCTTATGCCGGGTCCTTTGGTTCTTATTATCCCCAATTTATAGGGCAGGAAATTGAGGCTCAAAAAAGGTTAAGTAACTCACCCAGGGTCACACAGGGAATAGCAAAGCCAAGATTCCACACCCAGGTTAATAAATCTACATACAGGTGAGTGTGTGTGTGTGTGTGTGTGTGTGTGTGTGTGTGTGTTGATGCTGGAGTCAAGGTCTTTGGTCAGGACACAGCCTTCCCACTGTTGCCAACACACAGACTCTAGCTTTTATAAATTAATAAGACTATCTCAAAGGCTATGAAGAGATGGTTTACAGAAAAATAATACCAGTCAGGGACATGAAAAGAGGTTCAAGCTCAGTTAACTGGAAATCTTATATACAAAGTAGCATTTTCCCCAGCCTGTCAGATTGGTAGATATCAAAAAATTTTATAACATCCGTGGAGAAAAATTTGGCAATAGCTCTCAGAATAACAAATGCATGTAATCTTTGTCTCAGTGATTCTACTTCTGGAATTTAGCCTACAGATCTATTGACACAGATGTGAAATAAGTGTGTGCACGATTATTAATTGCTACATTGTTATGCTAACAAAGATCAGAAACAAATGTCCACTAATAGAAAACGATTCAAATAAAATTACAGCACATCAGTACAATGGAATGTTATCCAACTATAAAGAAAAGAAGAACAGTGAGGAAAATCTCTATGTATTCATAAGGAAGGATTTCCAATCCGTATTAAGTTGGGGTGGGGGGGAACCCAAGGTGCAGAACATTGTGTAAGCATGTTTTCATTTGGAGGAAGAAACACTACGTGCCTGCATTTATGTCTGCAAATGCATAGGATATCTTTGGAAGGATGTTTATGAAACTGGCAACAGTGGATGCCACCACGGAGGAGAACTGGATGAAGGGGAGGGCAGGAGACTTTTTCCCATGCCTTCTGAATAGTGTGCCTATGCTTGTGATTTGCCACATGAGTGAACGAATATTGGGAGAGGACTGAGGGGATCAGTGCAGATACTCTGGAGTTGGTTCATACACTCTTGGAGCACAAAGGGACTTTATTATTCATTTAGTCCAATCGAGGAACCTGTAGTCCAATGAGTTTAAATAATCAGTATTAGAAATTCCTAGAGGGCTTGTTTCCGGGCCCTGACCCAGATCTACTGAATTCAGAGTCTCTGGGGCTGGAGCCAGGGAACCTGCATTTTGTCAAGCTCCCTAGCTGATTCTCTTGTATATTTAAGTCTGAGAACCACTGGCTTAAATGCCTAGTTTAAGCGCACCCAGTAAGTTACCACTACTAGAAAAGCAGGTCCCATTCTGTGCCTACCTGGAGCTTTAACATGTCACTTTTCATATAAGGCTGGAGGCTACACACTTTTCGTGGCAGCCATGACCACAGTATACAGACATAGGAGCCTGCAGGTGGACCTGCCTGGCATAAAAATCTTTGAAGCCCATTGATGTGTCCCTACACAGCCATAGGGGCTGCAAGGCCAGGAGCCTAGGACTACGTGAAGATAGACACCTGATATCCCCAGGATCTGCATGAAGAAGCTTATTATCATGGTATTAACATTTATTAAGCAGCAGCAATACGTTTTGTCTATGCTTTGTGTATGAGAGGCTGACCCTGCTGCCATTCAAGCCTCACAAATAGAGATACGAGAACAGAACACCCTAAGAGATACAGACAACACCAAGAAATATCAATAAGGGCTTTGATCATTGGCCTCTACCAAATGTGAGGTTTAGGTGTGCGCAAATTGCAAGGTTTCTATGAGCTAGCTTGCAAAGAAAACAATTTGTCTAAATAACCTGCAGTTGCATACAGTCATTTATACTCCATCTAGCCATGTTTAAAGATTTAAGAGTTAATAAATAAAAATACACCAGATATACTTTTTTTCCACAGAAGGAGGGGAAGGTTTCTTTTTCTCCAGAACAAAAAAAATGGGTTGGGGGGGGGCCTGCAGGGGAGTGATTTCCACTTTTTATGCATTGTCATGCAGAGGTACTCATGAAATCTCTCTCTAGTTATCTGTATCAGGGGAAAAGCACTATGGAAACATTTCTGGCTCTATTTACCAACAGTAATATGAAGATGAATTTACTGAGGGGACCATAAAATATTCAATTCTGGAAGATCTTGAAAATGTCAAAGCTGTATTTCTTTACCCAATTTCTATCACTATTAAGTTTTTTCATAGATTTTTAGTTTATCCTAAAAGTGAGTAATCTGTTGGCCAGGACTGTAAGAGGGGAAAAAGATGGCCTAACATGAAGGAAAGTGGCCATTCCAGTTGAGGGCCAATTTGGGTTGCGTCTCTGTCATAGTTTTCCCGAAGCAGACAGTGAGATACTGGATTGGTTTGCTAGGGCTGCCATAACAAAATACCATAAATTGGGTGACTGAAAGCAACAGAAATTTATTCTGTCACAGTTCTGAAGGCTTGAATTATGAAATCAAGGTGTTGGCAGGGCTACGCTACCTTTGAAGCTTCTAGGGGAGAGTCCTTTCTTGCCTCTTCCGATTTTTGGTACCCTCAGGTATTCCTTGGCCTGTGGTAGCATCACTCCAACATCTGCATCCGTCTTTACATGGTCATCTTCCCTCCGTGTCTGTCTGGTTCTGTGTCTTCTCCTAATCTTATGACACCAGTCACTGAATTTAGGGCCCATGTTACTCCAGTATGACCTCATATTAACTAATTACATCTACGAAGACCCTATTTTTAAATAAGGTCACATTCACAGGTACCAGGCATTAAGACTTCAACATATCTTTTGGAGGAACAAAATTATCCTTACCATGTGCAAAATATATTCACACCATCCCACATTCTCAAAAGTTTTAGCCCATTACAGCATCAACTTTAAGTCCAAAAATCTCACCTAAATATAATCAACTCAAAAAGTCCCGTATTTTTCATCATTTCTCTTGTTGTCGGGGGCTGTCAAGTCGATTCCAACTCATGGCGACCTTATGTGACAGAGTAGAACTGCCCCCATAGGATTTTCTTGACTGTAATCTTCTCAGAAGCAGATTGCCAGGTGTTTCTCCCACAGAGTCACTGGGTAGGTTTGAACCACTAACCTTTCACTTAGCAGCCAAGCACTTAACCATTGTGCCACCAGGGCTACTTTATCTCATCATATATCATCTAAATCAGGTATGGGTAAGACTCTAGGTGTGATCCATCCTGGGACAAAATTCTTTTCCATTTGTGGACATGTGAAACCTAGAAAACAGCTTATCTGCTTCCAAAATGCCACTGTGGGACAGACGTAGAATAGATATTCTCATTCTAAAAGGGAGAAATTTGAAGGGAAAAAAAGGTCACAGGTCTCAAGCAAGTCCAAAACACATCAGGGCAAATTCTGTTAGATTTGAAGCCTTGAAAATAATCCTCTGTGACCAGATGCTCCGCCCTCTGGGCCCATGGAGAACCTGCCAGCCCGCATTCTGGGTCCTCAGTGGCTGTCCCACCCACTAGAACCAAGGAGGTGGTAGCTTTCCCCCAGACCCACACTCTTGGGTCTGTGGTGATAGCTGCAGCCCCACTGGCCTCTGAGCCACCCTCAGAGTCATTCTTCCCTCTTCTTGGAGGATAACATATGTTCACAACTGAGTAACTCTGTCAGCCCATTTGCTGCCCTTGAATTCCAGAAGTCTGATAGCCTTCCTTCATTTCATCTTGCCTCTGTCTCCTTCAGTCCAAGCTGGCAGTGTTTCTTTCTTTTTTAATAATATTTTGTTGCATTTTTGGTGAAAGTTTACACAGCAGATTAGGTTCCCATTTGACAATTTCTATACAAGTTATTCAGTGACATTAGTTACATTTTTCACAATGTTTCAACATTCTCTTAATTGCATTCTGGTTGTTCCATTTCCAATGCTCTAGTTTCCCTGCCCCCTTATCTTCTCATCTTTGCTTTAGAGTATTGTTGACCTTTTGGTCTCATATATATGTTTTTTTAATGGAGCACTGTACTCACAGGTAATATCCTTTATTTTGTGTGCCAATCTGTTATTTCGCTAGAAGATAACCTCAGGGGATAGCCTCAGTTCAAGGTTTAAAGAGTATCTCAGGGCAATAGCTTCAGGGAGTCCTCTAGTATCAAGTGGTCCAGTGAGTCTAGACAAACTGTCAGTGTTCCTGCAGAGATGGTTGATTGAATTAATGTATCACATG
The DNA here is from genome assembly GCF_000243295.1 of Trichechus manatus latirostris. Lineage (NCBI taxonomy): Eukaryota > Metazoa > Chordata > Mammalia > Sirenia > Trichechidae > Trichechus > Trichechus manatus. Next base: position 16,800,232 of record NW_004443986.1, read on the forward strand.
CCTAATCTCTCCAGTAAAAGTTTGTCCAGCCACACCTTTGGTGTTCTCTCCAGAGCATACTTCCTCACTTCTTGCAACATGGATAGGCTGAGAATTGTTCAAATCTTCAAGTTCTGGATCTTTTTTGCTTAATAGTTCCTTGCTCAGTTTATCTCTTTCCTCTCACATTTTACTATAAGCAGCAAGAAGAAACCAGGCCACATCTTCTGTACTTTGCTTGGAAATCTCCTCGGCTAAATATCCAAGTTCATTGCTTATAAGTTCTATTTTCCACAAAACACTAGAACATAATTCATTCGAGTACTCTGCCACTTTATAACAAGGATCACCTTTTCTCCTATGTCTATACACATGTTTCTTATCTAATTTTTAAGGCCTCACCAGAAGCACCTTTAACATTCATATTTCTACCAACAGTCTTTTCAATAGTCTAGACTTTTTCTATCATGCACCTCAAAATTCTTCCAACTTCTACCCACTACCCAATTCCAACTCTTTCCCACATTTTTATGTATTTGTTATAGCACCACCCCACTTCCTGGAACCAAATCTGTATTAATTTCCTAGGGCTGTTGTAACAAACTACCACAAATTAGGTGGCTTAAAACAATAGAAATTTGTTCTCTCACAGTTCTGGAAGCTACAAGTCTGAAATCAAGGTGTCAGCAGGGCTATACTCCCTCCAAACCTTGTAGGAGAGACTCCTTCCTTGTCTCTTCCAGCTTCTGGTAGTCCCAGGCATTCCTTGGCTTGTGGCAGCATTAACTCTAATATCTGCCTAAGACTTCACACGGCCATCTTCCCTCTGTGATTTGTGTTTCTTCTTCTCTTCTTATAAGAATACCAGTCATATTGGATTAGGGCCCATCCTACTCCAGTATGACTTCATGATAACTCAACTAATTATATCGACAAATGCCCTATTTCCAAATAATGTCACTGTTTTAGTCTTCTAGTGCTGTTTTAACAGAAATACCACAAATGGATGGCTTTAACAAAGAGAAATTTATTTTCTCACAGTCTAGTAGGCTAGAAGTCCAAATTCAGGGCGTCAGCTCCAGGGGAAGGCTTTCTCTCTCTGTCAGCTCTGGAGGAAGGTCCTTGTCGTCAATCGTCCCCTGGACCAGGAGCTTCTCTGCGCAGGAGCCCTGGGTCCAAAGGACACACTCTGCTCCCAGTGCTGCTTTCTTGGTGGTATGAGGTTCCCCCCTCTTCTTCTCACTTCCCTTTCATCTCTTATAAGATAAAAGGTGGTGCAGGCCACACCCCAGGGAAACTCCCTTTACATTGGATCAGGGATGTGACCTTTGTAAGGGTGTCATAATCCCACCCTAATCCTTTTTAATGTAAAATTACAATCACAAAATGGAGGACAACCACACAATCCTGGGAATCATGGCCTAACCAAGTTGACAAATATTTTTTGGGGACACAGTTCAGTCCATGACAGTCACTTTTACAGGTACTGAGGGTTAGGGCATGAACATACCTTTTGGGTCTACACAGTTCAAATGATAACACATAGTGTTTTGAGTATAAAGATTCATAGCGATCAACACGTGTGTAGGGAAGGGAGTGGAAGAAGGATTAGGCAGAAGTTGAACTGCAATGCAAGCCCAGCAAAGTTTTAGTGAACCTGGTAGGGAGCTGTAGAGCAAGTATTGACCATCAGAGTGTCCCATGTAAAGCCAAAATGGCCAGGTCTTTATACCCCTAGCTTGCTCATTCACTAGAAGTAGGCTGCCCTGGGAAGACCGTAATCTCTGGAAAGATGGTTCTCTACAGCTGAAGCAGAAGAAGCTGAAAGCTAAAAGCTGTGTGCAGACCACATCTGGAAGGTACAATCAATTTCTACTGCAGCAACTAATATCAATGTTTTCTGTTTGGGGCAATTGTGAATTAAGCTGTTACCAACATTGTCTACAACTGTTTGTGTGAGTGTATGTTTTCATTTCTCTTAGGTAAATTCATAAGACTAGAATTGGTAGGTTATATGGCAAGTGTATATTTAATTTTATAAGAAGGTGCTATATCTGGAGGATACTATGTTGAGTGAAATAAGTCAATCACAAAAAGACAAATATTATATGTTCTCGCTTTTATGACATGACAAGAATAGGTAAATATACAGAGACTAATGTCCATTGGTCATTACCAGGGTAGAGGCAATGGGGAAGAGGGGGAAGTACTCCCTACATAGTAGTCAGTTTTTGTTTATGGTGGTGGAAAAGGTGGCACCGAATGTAGGTGAAGTTTGCACAGCTTGCCTAATGTAATTAATGTCAATCAGCTGTACTAAGAAAAAAGTATAAATTGGCAAATGCTAGATTACTGTATTTTTACACAAATAACACGCACATTTATTTGCCAACCACTCCTCTCCACCCCCTGCGAGGAACTTTCATAAGCGACGAAAATAGCTGGGGTGGGGGAGAGGAGCTGTTAGCAAGTAAATGTAGAAGGCATATGTTATTTCCATAAAAATATAGTGTATATAATTTTGCAACAATAACAACAATCCAGAAAGGGGGGCTGCTACAGATGCTGATACTAATTAGACATAACCAGTCACCTCGCAGGATTGGTTCTCTTGGTTCGAAGGCTTAGAGTCATGATCCCATGGAACAATCTAGTCAATTGGCATAATATAGTTCTTAAAGTTTATGTTCCACCTCCCAGTATAGTAAGTAGTATCTGGAGTCTTAAAAGCTTACAAGCAGCCATCTAAGATACAACTATTGGTCTTTATTTATCTGGGAGAAAAGAGAAAGGAAGAAACCCCAGAATCAGAGAAAGAACTGGACTTTAGAACCAATTGTCCCCAGGAACCACTGTCTCTTCTACCTTGAGATCAGACGAACTAGATGGTGCCCAGCTACCACTACCAAATGTTCTAATCAAGGACACAATAGATGTATCCTGATAGAAGGGGAGGAAAATGTGGAACAGAACTTCAAATTCTTAAAGAATCCAGACTTACTGGATTTACAGAGACTGGAGGAGTCCCCAAGACTATTGCCCTGAGTTACTCTTCAAACCTTAAATCAAAAGTATCCCCTGATGTCACCTTGAAACTAAATAATAGTTTAGCTCAAAAAGTAAAGACTGTCACCCTTGAATATTGCATTCTTTTGAAACATTATATGTGTAAGACCAAATGGACAACAGCTATTTTAAAGCATAGACAAGAAAGTTGGGGGGCAGGGAATTTAAGTCAATGGGTATGAAACAGCTAGAAGAAAAATAATGAAAAGGACACAGTGAAGACTGTAACCATTGTCACTGATCATTATATCTAGAAACTGTTGAATGGGAGTGGGTTTTGCTGTGTATATTTTCACCAAAAATAAAATAAAATATTAATTAAAAAGAAGGTGCTAAACAGTATTCTGTAGTGATTTTTACCAATTTATATCCCACCAGCAATATATAAGAGTTCCAGTCGCACTACATCCTCACCAACACTTGTTATTGTCAGCCTTTTTTTTAAATTGATTTATTTTAAAAATGAACAGAGCATAGTTGAATTTTTGGGTGTGTATGTATATAGTTCTGAGTTTTAACACATCTGTAGCTTCATGTAACAACCACAACAATTGGGATACAGAACAATTCTATCACCCCAAAAAACTATCAGAATATTTTAAACTAGGAATTGATTTTTTTTTTTTTTTCAGTAGAGATAGGGTTATTTGGGTTACCTATCTCTTCTTTTTTTTTTATTGTGATTTAGGTGAAAGTTTAGAGCTCAAGTTAGTTTCTCACACAAAAATTTATACACAGATTGTTATGTGACCCTAGTTGCTATCCCTATAATGTGACAGCACACTCCCCCTTTCCATCCCAGATTTCCCATGTCCATTCAACCAGCTCCTGTCCCTTTCTGCCTTCTCATCTCACCTCCGGACAGGAGCTGCCCATTCAGTCTCATGCATCTGCTTGAACCAAGAAGCACACTCTTCGTGAGTATAATTTTATGTCTTATAGTTCAGTCTAATCTTTGTCTGAAGAGTTGGCTTCGGGAATGATTTTTGTTCTGGGTTAACAGAGAGTCCAGGGGCCATGTCTTCTGAGATTCCTGTAGTCTCAGTCAGACCATTAAGTCTGGTCTTTCTACGTGAATTTGAGTTCTGCACCCTACTTTTCTCCTGCTCCTTCAGGGACTTTCTGTTGTGTTCCCTGTCAGGGTGGTCATTGGTGGTAGCTGGGCACCATCTAGTTCTTCTGATCTCAGACTGATGGAGTCTCTGGTTTATGTGGCCCTTTTTGTCTCTTGGGCTAATATTTTCCTTGTGTCTTTGGTGTTCTTCATTCTCCTTTGCTCCAGGTGGGTTGAGACCAATTAATGCATCTTAGATGTCTGCTCACTAGCTTTTAAGACCCCAGATGCCACTCACCAAAGTGGGATGCAGAACATTTTCTTAATAACTTTGTTATGCCAGTTGACCTAGATGTCCTCCAAACCATGGTCTCCTGCCTTTTTAATTTTATCCATTTGGTGGCTATCTTGTGGCATCTCACTGTGGTTTTAATTTGCATTTCTTTGATGGTGATGATGGTAAGCATCTTTTCTTATACTTTTTGGCCATTCAGATATGTTCTTTTGTAAAATGTCCGCTCAAATCTTTTGCCCATTATTTAAAATTTTGGATTTTTAATTTTTACTATTATTGAATTAGAAGAATTCTTTATATATTGTGGATACAAGTCCATTGTCATATATATGTATTGCAAATATATTCTTCCAGTCTATGTCTTGTCTTTTCATTTTACTAATTATGTCTTTTAAAGAGATTTTACTTTTGACAATGTCCAAATTTATCAGCTTTCTTTTTCTTTTCTTTTTTCTTTGCTTAATGCTTTTTGTGTCCTATCTATGAAATATTAGCCTACCCCAAAGTTGCAAAGATTTTCTCCTATGTTTATATCCAGAACATTGATACTTTTAGCTTTCATTTTTAGGACCATGATCCATTTTGAGTTAATTTTTGTGTATGGTGGGAGGTAAAGTTTATGGTTCATTTTTTTTTCATATGAATATTCAGTTGTTCTAACACAATTTTTGAAAAGACTGTGCTGTTCCCTATTGAATTACCTTGACATTGTCAAAAATCACTTAACCATATAAGTGTGTGTCTATTGCCCTGACTCTCTTCTGTCATTGACCTATGTATCTATTCTTATGTTGATACTACACTTTTGATAGCTGTAACTTTCTAGGAAGTCTTGAAATCAGGCAGTGTAAGTCTTCCAACATTGTTCTTTTTTCAATATGTTCTGGCTATACTAGGTCTTGTGAATTTCCTTAAAATTTTTAGCATCAATTTGTCAATTTATACAAAATAGCCAGACTGGGATTACACTGAATCTATGATCAACTTGAAAAAACTTTACATCTGAACAGTGTTGAGTCTTCCTATCTATGAATATGGTTTATATCTCAATTAATTAAGGTTGTCTCTAAATTTTCTCAGCAAATTTTTATACTTTTCAGCATCAAGGTCTTGAACATATTTTTTTATGTAAGTATTTCATGTTTTTGGATGCTACTGTAACTGAAAGGAGCCCTAGTGCTGCAGTGATTAAGAGCTCGGCTGCTAACGGAAAGGTTGGTGGTTCAAACCCACCAGCCACTCTGAGGAAGAAAGATATGGCAATCTGCTTCCATAAAGATTACAGCCTTGGAAACCCTACGGGCTAGTTCTACCCTGTCCTGTAAAGTAACCATGAGTTGGAATCTACTGGACGGCACACAACAACAACATTATAACTAGTATTTTTTTGCTTCATTTTCCAATTGTTTATTGCTAGTATATAGAAATACAATTGATTTTTGTATATTGGCCTTGTATCCTGTAACCTTGCTGAATATACGTATTCTATTATTTTTTTCATAATTCGTTAGAATTTTCTCTGTACCCAATCATGTTGACTAAAAATAAACCTTTAGTGTAATATTTTAACGGCTATTTTAAAGTCCTTGTAGGCTAATTCTATCATTTTTAGCAAATTTTAGTCAGCATTTATTGAATAATTTATCTTCTGGTTCTTTGAATGTCTTGTAGTTTTTCAACGGATGCCAGACTTTATGAATTTTACATCGTTGAGTGATGCATTTTTTAAATTTATTTTTTAATTCCTCTAAGAAGTGTTGAACTTTGTTCTGGCAGTCAGTTACTTAGGAGTCGCTCCAATCCATTTGAGGCTTGTTTATAAACTGTTCAGGACAGCCCTCGGTTAGCTTTAACTCTAGTGCTGGTTTAGTCTCACTACGAAGGCATGACTCACTGAGAGTCTCTCATGAATGTTCCATGTAATCAATAAGGTGATTCTGGTTGGTAGGAACTTGAACAATTCCCAGTTTTGTGTGAGCTCTGGGAATTGTTTGGTTTACAGCTCCCCTGTAATTGTTCTTTCCTTGGGAGTTGTTTTTTGCCCAGCCTTGTGGAGTTTCATCATATGGGTGCACAGGTGGGTATTCAAAGACTCAAGGGGACCCTTATGAAAACTTCTGAAGTTCTTTCTGCTTAGTTTCCTCTGCTCCAAAGCTCTACCCCACAAATTCTAGCTGCCTTGCCTCCCTGGATGCTAATCTCTGTCTTCTCAACTCAGCAAGACATCAGGGCTCTGTTTTATTTCCCTTCTCTTTGCCATGTGTGGTCCAGATATTGCCTCCAGGCAGAAAGCTGGGCCATCTCATTGGCTTCCCTTCTCTTGAGAATCACAGTCCTGTTCTTCTTGTTGTCCAGTGTCTGAAGACAGTTGCTGTGTATATTTTGTCCTGCTCTCTAGTTGTTCACAATAGGATAGCAAGCCCCATAGCAGTTTTTCCTTCATAAGTGGATGTAGAAATCTGGAAACACAAATCTTAATGCCTCTGAGTAACCAAATGTTCTGATATATGCTCAAACCTAGACCCATTATTCTAAGAACTATAAGTGCACGGTCTACTTATAGAACTTCTTCAACATTAACAAAAAACATTTGTTTAATGTCTGTGCTAGGAATTGTGCTATTGCTACAAAGATGGGAAGGATATATCATAGCTGCTCGTCTCAAAAAGTCAGAATCAAGCAAGGAATTTGCTTAAGTGTAGAGGTTATATATGCATATATGTTGCCATCAGGGTAACATAAGGGTTACACACAGATAAATACACTGATCTAGCATATTGGGAAATGTAAACAACTTTAAAAGATGGTCATAAATGAAAGTTATTCAAACCTAGCCCATTAAAAAAAAGTATTTATGATAACTTTGCCTTTTCTTCTATCCAGTGGTATTGTCTGAAGAATCTTATGCAATTATTTTGAGGAGCTTGAAGTACATATGTGTCATTGAGAAATGCCTTTAGCACATTGCAGATAGAGGTGTTTTCCACTTAGTCCCTCTCTTAGTGTATAATCGTAGCAGGGGGGAAAAAGATATGTCATTGGGTAAATCTCATGGGGATGAACTACAGATGATATTATCTGAATAAGACACTTATGTATGGGTAAGAAAGCCTGCAAATTGCCTTGTGTAGAATCTCATGAGAACCAAAAAAGGAGCTGACAGAAAAGCCACAGAAAAGATGAAGAAGAAAAACATTAGTCAAGATTAATCAGCCACCTGCCTTAGAAGTTTAGTTTTCTGCATTTGGTTACCATAGTAACAGACCTTGAGAGTGCTCTTAAATCAATTTACAGAATTACTGGCTATATTGGGTACAGACAACACAGTGAGGTTATAAGAATTAAAATCTATTTTTAAAATTATTTTTAGAATTTAAATGATCCATCGAACACTTTGGATATAAAATTTAGACAACCATAAATTGTATTTTGTCAAAAGAAAGATATAAAATCCTATTCATTATTATTGGGTGATGGGTTTATAAGTTCAATCATTCGAATGTATCATTTCACATGAATAGCTCCTATTTAATTTAAAATATGATAAAGATTAATGAATATCCTGGACTCGTTTAAAAACTAATTATTATGTATGTATCACACTTATTGCTGCACTTCTTGGAGTCATTCATGGGTTTAACCAATTGTACAGATAACTTAAAGGGGAATTGTTGAGACTTGGTCTTGTGATCATCAAATAGCAGACCAGAGGATTCTATGACCAGCTTCAGAATTTCAACTTAACCCTTCCTTGTTGATATTTTTTCTCATTTACGTGTGTAGTAAAGGTCTACCTCACCCTATGTACAGTTTTAAAATAGGGTTTTAAAAAAAATTTTAAGAGTCTAGTGACATCTCGTTGTTAGGTGCCATCGAACCAGTTCCAAATCATAGCAAACCTATGTACAACAGAAAGAAACACTGCCCGTTCCTGCACCGTCCTCATAATCATTATTATGCTTGAGCCCATTGTTGCAGCCACGGTGTCAATCCATCTCATCTTGTTAAGGGTCTTCCTCTTTTTCGCTGGCCCTCTACTTTACCAAGCATGATGTCCTTCTCCAGGGCCTGGTCCCTCCTGATAACATGTCTAAAGTACGTGAGATGAAGTCTCACCATCCTTGCTTCTAAGGAGTATTCTGCTATACTTCTTCCAAGACAGATTTGTTCGTTCTTCTGGCAGTCCATGGTATATTCAATATTCTTCACCAACACTGTAATTCAAAGGGGTCAATTCTTCTTCCGTCTCACTTATTCATTGAGTGACATCTGAGGCCAACTTTTAATAGACTAATGATTGTGAAAGAATCAAATTGTGAAAGTCGAACCTCTGATATCTTTGCAATTTTAACATTAGTGCTCTATTGAGATAATATATGATTTTAAACAGAGGTTACTATGCTATTTTCCAATTCTTCAAAGAACTAAACAAAGTCTGTCTAAATTGCTGTAGGAATTTTGAGTTCATTAGGAAGATTTCCTTCATGCTATGAGTGATTAAACAAGGATTCAACCTATTTCAAGAATGTATGAAATGTCTTAACTCTAGAGAAAGAGTACTTTGGGTGCTTTTCTATTTTCTCTGAAAGACCAAAAAACTGGTATAATTTTATTCCTGTTGGATTAATTACTCAGCTTTTAGAGAACTGGGAATAATTTAGATATATGAAAATATTTTTGTTTTAGAATTCCTGGTTGTTCTTTACTCTTCTTTGCATTCACTTTCTACCCTTAATCATTAACCTAGCCCTGGGTCTTACTTTTCTTGTTATATCCCTTATATCATTGGTTCTAGCTCTTATATGTTCAAAGGATTTGACTTTTTACATATAAAGAATGATTTATTCCTTAGGGCTAGAATCTGTGTCTGCTTCACATTCAGATTTCAAAACATACCTCTTGTGGGTTGAACTGTGTTCCCCAAAAAGACATGTTGAAGTCCTAACCCCCGTACCTGTGAATGTGACCTTATTTGGAAATAAGGTCTTTGCAGATGTAATCAAGTTAAGATGAGGTAATAATGGATCAGGGTGAGTTCTAAATCCAGTATGACTTGTGTGCTTATAAAAAGAAGGCAATTTGGACATAAAGAAAGATACACAGAGAAAAGAAGGCCATGTGAAGATGGAAGCAGAGATTGGAGTTATGCTGCCACAACCCAAAGAGTGTCAAGGAAAGCTAGCAACCACTAGAAGCTGGAAGAGGCAAGGAAGGATCCTCCCCTGGAGGCTTCAGAGAATGGCCCCGCTGTCACTTGATTTCAGACTTCTAGCCTCCAGAACTCTGAGGAAATAAATATCTGTTGGTTTAAGCCACGCAGTTTGTGGTATTTTGTCATGGTAGCGCTAGGAAACTATTACAGTACCTATCATATTGTTTAAAATAAGAGGTAAAAGTGAAATTGTTTTACCATCAAATGAATGTATCAGATAATCGGTTTATCTTTACCCTGATTACAAAGAAAAGATTGAGCTTTAAGAATTATTAGAAAATGTCCAGAATAGGCAAATGCTTAGAGAAAGAAAGTAGATTGGTGACTGCCTAGGACTGGGGGAAGGGAGACATATGGGAAATGATGGATAATGGATCTAGTGGGTTTCTTTTTGAGGTGATAAAAATGTTCTAAAATTGATGGTGGTGATGGTTGCATAACTCTGTGAATATACTAAAAATCTATTGATTTGTAAAAGAAGAAATTGAACTATGTATTAATTTTATAAAAAATAAAATACACTGTCCCCCAAAAAGATATATTAGAAAACCATTGAACATTGCCCAGCTAAGAGTAAGTAGGTGAATGGCAAAGATAGAGTTAATAGTTTTATTATCATCAGAGTAGTAAAGTGTTAGAAAAAAAAGTCAAGGAGCACAGTTGATTTACTGCTCAGTCTTAATGTGAGTAAGAATCAATCAAGTTTAATAGGCTATTTAATCTTCTTAAAAAAGATAATGCTACAAAACAGAAAACCTTGACTACTGCATGTTCAAAAAAAAAAAAAAAACCTATCTACATGTCATTTTTAAAAAGATTATACACTTTATAGCATTTCACCAAAATAATGTAAGGGAAATCTTAAGTGAATAGTTTGAAAGAACCACCGGTATAAAGACAGCAGGAGAGAACAATTATGCTGTGGAGCCATTTGGCAATTCCAAATGGAGATTTATAGCAAGATCCTTTTTTTAAGTTCTTCTCTGTTTCCCTGCAAGTAAAAAGCTGTGTCCTGTTTTAAAGCAAATCTCCTCCTATGTGTATTACTGCTCCTCTTGGTTACCCTATGTAAGGTTACCCATTTAATTAAATTTAACTATTAATGTTAAGAACCACTTTAAAAATCCAGAATGTCTTAAACAAAATGTATTCTGCACAATTCCGCAGATATGATCATAATAATTGGAGGGAACCGTCAACATGTGGTTGAATGTTATAGTGTCTTACTCTCTGAACCAGATGTTAGAGATTCAGAGTTACAGTAACACAAAATGCACTCTGGCAGAATAAGTCCAACAAATGAACGAGAAAATGCTGTAAGAAATTGGAAATAAACCCCGAAGGGTCTCCCTACTTTACTTCATTCTTACAATAATGAAAACTCTCCCTCAATACTTGAATTTATATTATGCATAGAATTGTTTTTACTGCAGCCATTTACTGGAAAGGAAATTATCTTTATCCTACCGCAGTCTGGAATTTTAAATTGATGAAATAATTTGTAAATTCCCAGAAATCCCCAAGTGTGATATACGGTAATTTAGCAGTTACTAGAGACCAAGGGGACATTATTCACTTTACTGTGGCTATTTAGAGTAAAACCTCAGCAAACATATCATGTCATTTGTTTTTAGATCATCATAAAACAAAATTGATGTTAGTCTGGCTCATAGGCACTTAGATTGGCTTTGCAGATTATCGGCTGACTCATACTCACCAAAGTCATCCATTTTATAACAGAGGCTTGATTAGCAATACAAGAACATAAAGAACTTGCCAGCAAAAGAATCCACAGGCAATGTGCTACATGTTGCAGATCTCCACAAATCTCCTAATTCTTTTTATCCCTTTCCTTAACAATAATCTAAGTATATTAAAATGAGTCATCTTGATCCCTTTGGTAAACCTCAAGGGTAAAAAAAGATTATTGTTGGTTTCACATGGAGAACTATCATGAAATTTTATGTTAATTATAAATGAAACACAGAGATGTGGGAAAAGTATAGAATGACAGAATCCAAATTGACAAAAGGACATTTAACTGCACAGTAAAGACAAGTTTTCAGATAGGGAATCATGTACTAGAGAGAATCATATACTAAAATAGTATCTTTGGTACAAAACTCCTCTTTCTCTCTTTCTATATATATACAAATACACATATGCATATACATATACATACAGACACACTACATATATGCACATACACACACATGCATATATATATATTTTTAGAGAATAGTTTTTTCCTCCTAAATCTCCTGATTGTATACTATTCTAAAGGGAGTACATTGCAGATAATTCTGAAAAATTAATATAGAAAAGTAATTTTGGGAAAGTCTGAAGTTCTTTCCCCTCTTCTAATAAGGAAGATATTCACAAAAACATATTTACTGACCACCTAAACTTTTGCTGTAAGAATTCAAAGTTATAAAAAATTTCTAACCCCAAGGAAAATGCTATCTCCACACAATTCATCATTTTGACTATAAATTCATTTTTAGGTACAATTAGTTGCTCCAGTATACAATGCTTTCCAAAATGCAAGAAAGAATGCTCACAGGAGAGGTCAGTATAGCAGGCTATATATTCAAGGGTAGAGAGTTAGTTAACTACATCTCACATTAAAGGTCTTGGACCACCTACTTCATTATCACCTAACAGTAGGTTAAAATGCAGACTAATGGGTCCAATCCAAGACTTAATTAATCAGAATCTCTGGGGGAAAAAAATCTTCATTTTTAACACACACCTCATGTAATTCTGGCATGCACTAAAATTTGTGAGTCACTCCTACCTTTTGCCTTTAGGAACCAAGGAGTATCTCTCATTGAATTTGGGGACTAAGTTATCAATCTAATGTCTGCTAAGGATTCCTTCTGCTGTCACCCTGGAGCAAGGAGCTGGAGGTAGTGGAGGTGAGGCTGAAAGAGACCAAAACAATATTTTAAAGAGAGAAAGAATTTACTTTGAAATAAAAACTCCAAACTCATATATAAGAATACAGATTTTTATTGTATTAAAGCGAATATACAAATCCTACTAAAAAGAATCATTTTATAAAAGAATGCTACAGGTACTGATAGAAGAAATACAACCAGAATGTTCCTTAGAAGCGAGAATGGAGAGACTTTGACTCGCTTACTTTGGACACATCATCAGGAAAGATCAATTACTAAAAAAGGTGATCATATTTGGTAAAGTAGAGGGTTGGCGAAAACTAAGGAAACTCTCAGTGAGATGGACTGACACAATAGCTAAAACAGTGGACTCAAATATACGATCACGAGGATGGCGTAGGACCTGGGAATGTTTCATTCTGACATACATAAGGTTGCCATGAGTCAGAGTCAACTTGACGGCAATTATCAACAACAACTATAGTTTGAATTGCTTTCACATGAGAATATGAATTTATAACCATGTTTGACATTTTAATTCAAGCTAAAGTGGGTTAAAAATCAACAACAATAACAACAAAAAATGGTCAAGTTCTCTGCTTCTCTGGAAAAGAAGTTCTTAGCTATTTTTTCCCAGGCTTATTTAATTAAAATCTTACAACACTAATTTGATTCAAAAAAAAAAAAAAAAGTGAGAGAAGTATTTTTTCCCATAACATTCCACCAAGTTCCTTTTTCTCCTCTTGCAATTTCTGAGCACTGAGAAACCACCCATATACTCAAGAGGTGGCATGATGATATATCTAAATAGCATTATAGATGTAAGCAATATCCTACATCATGAATAAGATGGAAAGTACATATTAATTTCCATATGGAAAGATAAAAATGGCTAATCATTTCACTTGAGTTAGAAATCATTGTTTCTTGTTATTCTTATGGCAACCCAGCATTTCATTTAATCCCATAAGGCATTTCAGAGCACTAATTTACTCAGTCGGCATTAATCATCATAATGTCAACCTGTGACACCCGATAAAACCCCAAACTAAAACAATAGTGTTAATAATCATCACCACCAAAAAAAAAAAGGAAAAGAAAAAAAAAAAACCCTCTCAATTTCTCCAGTGCTAAAAATTCTCTATTAACCATTACCCTCGGTGCTCAAGATTTAATGCTTATTTCAAAACAATTTAAACCAAACACATCCTTGCTTACAAATATATCTCAATAGGGTATATAATCAGAGGCACGTTCAAGGTGTTACTATACCTCTCCTCTCACTACCCGTCCATCTTCCTCTCACTTAATTTCAACCTAAAACCCAGAATTACAGTTAAGAAAATCGACAAAGCTGCTGAAGAAATTGGTGCTTTTAAGAATTTTTCACAAAACCAGCTACTTCCAAATAAACTTTATTCTGAAAAGAACACCATAACATATTCATATAAATGTAAATATGACACATTTAGCAATATTCATGAGTCAACTTATATACATGTGGATATCATAGTTCATTTCTGATTATTCCCTCTAACAGAAAGGTACAAAGGTGCAGCAAAACCAAAATGGCAGATAATTTAAAAACAACCATAAGCCATTTATTTGTTTTCATTTCATACTTATATCTAAATATTAAATATGAGAATTGGTAAAAATTCATAAGACAAAGAAACATGCTGCCTGAATAATCAGACTTCTTTCTGCTTTACTTTCTCTAGTATGCATAGCATCATCAGTAATGTCCATACAAACTAGCGCCATGGGACAAGCTGCTTTCCTTCCTCCCACGAGACAGTAAAAAGGCTTTCTGTATTGTGGCTCATAACTCCTCCAAGTCCAGGAAAATATCATTGATAACATACGACTTTTCAAGTAGAGTTGATTTTGTCAGGGAAAGGTGTGATAGTATATTTTTCCCGAGAACTTTATAATTTAGCAAGGAATATATCAATATACAATCTGTGAAAGTAGTCTATATGTGATGCAATAATTGTTTGTAATTCTTTAAAAAGAAAACAAAAAAACCTGTAGGTAAATAGGAATGAAAGGAATAAGGCACACACCTAGAACCTCTCTCACCACACAGGGTTTATGAAGCAATTGGTGCTAACCCCAAGATTATTGTATGAAACCAGAGTCATTCCTGCATAATGAGAATTCTAAAGTGCGAGAGACACAGCAAACCGTCTGCATGGGATAAAGACCTAAAGACAAACAACAGATCTGGCTGCTTGAAGAACAAATGGAAGAGAAAATTAGGCCCAAAGAATTCCAAAAGAATTTTCACTTTTTCAATAGTAGAGGGCAATAGAAAGGCATTGAACTTGGGGACTAAAGACTGGTTCTTTTGGTTAGCTGCTGATCAGGGGAAGAACAATCAGTCTCTTTGAATGTCTATTTCTTCGTCTGTAAAATTGGTACATACTTACTTCAAAGACTTTAGAGCAATAAGAAAGACAACAATGCACTTGATACCACTTTGTAAACTATAAAGAACTTTTCTTACTAAATGGAGCTTTGGTCATGTTTTAAAAGTATGAAGGATAAAAACCAATTTAAGATAAAATTATAAAATCATAAATTTTTTACCCACATTATCTCTCTATTTAATAGTAACTGGTATAGGTTGGCCTCCTTTTTTTGATGAGACAGAAATGGGAAAATGTCTATGGCAAGATCTCCACTTAGCTTTACCTTGTCAGTACAGACACAGTTCTAGAAAACTGAACAGCTAGGAGCCTAGAAACCTCAGCTCCTTTGTTTTCATAATGGCAATTTTGCCCTAAAATACTTGCCTCAGCATGTTCATTTTGTCAGTGTGAACAGAGTTATTATATATTCTCTTATAATATAATGCTATTGTAGCATAACACACTGGTTATAGATTTTATTCATCAAAGAGCCAAGAAATCTACTAGCCTTGAACACAGTGAATAAATAAAACGCTCTACCTTGTCTAGAATATTTTGACACATTTTATTACAAAGAAACAAACACGTCAATAATTTGTCCTATTTATCAGGATAAGTCATTAGTCACTAGGAACTGAACTTTATCAAGCCATTTAAGTCTCAGGCAGAATGTTTGAATGCATACATATTTACAAGTTACTACCTTTGTTACCCACGTCAGCATTGCACATCTCCTCAGTAAAGCAGTAGCTGTTAACAAGTAAAGTCCAACAATCATTTTCCTCAAGCAGAGACTTAAAGGGAGTTAAAGACAAACTATCTCCTCATAAAATGAAAATAGTAAGCCTTCGGCTACTGCAAAAGGCTTTTCAAATACATCAGTATCTGGAGAAAACGGAGAGAAGGAGAAATACAGGGTGTTGACCTAGTCTTATGTTATGGCATGTTCCAAGTTGCAATATTTTAAAATTACAAGCAAACAAGTAAAACATAAGGCTTCATACATGAAAGTGGAAAATGGTCCAGAAGTCTTCCATTCAAAGACAAATTAATTTTTTCTTCCCAATAATCACCAGAAAGAAATGGGCACTTAAGAACCTGAAGAGGTTCTTTAAATAATATTTAGAAAAATATATAAAAATAAAAAACAGCAAGAACAGAACACTGTTAAAAAATTGTAAAAAATAAGACTTTCTTTGAAGATGGTCGCCCTCTTGATGCTGTATAAAATGAGCAAATGCATATCTATAACTCATCATGTTTATATATAAATTCTCTAGCAGATATAAATCCATCTTTGTCTTCATCTTCTTTATCAAAAATATCTTCCACCAAAACATCATGATGACTTTCATTCACCACCGCACCATGCTTTTCAAACTCCTTCTTTAAATATACTTTAACCTATAAAATAATGAATTTCATTAATAATTCTGATTTATAAAATACCCTCATTGAGCCAATCAATATCACAGACATAGGAACTAGTAATTAAATATATGTAGTTTAAATATATATATTTAACTATGTTTATACATATTTAAATGACTACTAAACAACCACTTTGTTTTTAATGACAGTAAAAGAATTTTAAGAAATTTTTTTCCCTTGAAAACTGTTGCTATACTGCTACAGTAGAGACACAGAATATTGCTCAGAGGCAAACATAAGGCTTGTATCATGTATATAATCCTTATATGAAATATAAGGCTTATATCACCTAAAAAAACACCTAATGAAAGCATACTACCTGTTCTCAATGTAAGTCTAAATAAAGTCAAGTATTTGAAAGATGGCAAAATCCAGCGAATTATCCAGACCTTTTTTTTCTACCAAGCATCAGTATTCCATATATTTCTCTTAAAAACAGATTAAGTGATTGCATTTTTGACTTGGGTAAGTGTCTGTGGGCCTGACCATGATCACGCCACACTGATTAAGCCTGATAGCATGCGATCTCAGAAATTAAAGCAAAGTCCAGTTTGATGAATGCTTACCCTAAAACTTCCTATTTTCATTCAGATGTTTAAAAGCAAAAATAAAATACTGCTGCCAATTACCCACTAGATTTACCCCAATGCAATTCAACCTATATTTTCATTTTTAATCATATTCTCACTCCACCTTCTGTTACACCAGCAATGTCAAACCTTCTTTACACACCCACCTCTCAACATGCTTGGCTGCTAACTAAAAGGTCCGCAGTTCAAATCCAGCAGCTGCTCCTTGGAAACCCTATGGGGCAGTTCTACTCTGTCTGATAGGGTCGGTATGAGTTGGAATTGACTCGATGGCAATTGGTTTGTTCCCAACATGCAATCATATAGCATATACTTATTTTTAAGATCAAAGCAAGTTAATATAATTTTTTTTTTTTTAAAAAAAGGATAGTGAGGTTCTGTATGGATTGCTGTATAAATATACATCCAGGATATATCACTGTGTGAACAAAGCCAAGATGCCAAACAGTATTTCTGTGTTTGAATAGTATGTGTTAAGGTTGCTATGAGTCAGAATTGACTCAACGGCAATGGGTTTGGTGACCTTTTGTGTAAGAAAGGGGAGAAATAAGAATCTATATTCATGTTTGCTTGAATTTGCATAAACACTGGAAGGATACATTAGAAACTAATAAAATAGGATACGTGAGGGTTTTTTGGGAGGGGGCAACAAGGTAGAAGAAGACATGGGTGGGAGAAAGACTTCTTAATAAATAAGACTTTTTATATTGTATTTTTGAACCATGTGAATGCATTTCATATGCTAAGATTTTTAATTAAAGAGAATTAAAATTTATCTTGGATAGGAAAAAGATCCTATGACTGGTAAAACTGAGATGTTACAAATTTAGTGGCTGTGAATTGTGACCCCACAGTTTCTAACAATTTAGCTTATTCAAGACTTAATCATTTCCTGGCCATTAGAATTAAACTAAGGAGCCCTGGTAAGCACTCAAACTCTCATGCAGCTCCTTGGGAGAAAAGACCTGGAGATCTGCTCATGTAAAAATTACTGTATTTTTACACAGATAACGTGTACCTTCTATGTTTGTTTGCCAACTGAGCCCTCCCCCTGCAAGGTATTTTCATAAGCGCATGCCAATTTTTTTTCACATGTTGTTGTAAAAAAAAAAAAAATTAGCACAGCGTGCTTACGAAAATACCTGGCGGGGGGGGGGGTGCAGTTAGCAAATAAATGTAGAGGGCATACGTGTTATTTGCATAAAATACTGTACAGCCTAGGAAACCCTATAGGGCAGTTCTACTCTGTCCTAGAGGGTTGCTATGAGTCAGAATCAACTCAATGGCACACAATAACAGAATTAAACTAATCAAGCATAAATGGGGACTCCTTTAACTGATACAATTTACCAAAACATTAAATCATAAAAGATCTATTTTGAAATACAAAAATACCTTTCAGGAAGTTTCCTGTGTCCTATTAGAATAATAACTATACTGATTAGAGTCTGCACTTGAGGAAAATACAATTTTAATAGGTTTTCAATAGAAAAGATATTCACATCTCTCCTTCTAAGAGAGGAAGGGGAGATTGGAGGAGGAGAATTCTTCCTATATTCTTTAGAACACCGTCTCCAAAGTGGGATATTAGTACCCCAGGGGATGAGAATGTTGATCTATTGTGAGGCGAAAAGGAAATAATAGAACTTTAATTTGTATTGATTTTCTTCTTATTTAAAATTTTCTACTTTTGTTGATTTTTATTAATGTAAATAACACTAGTATGCAAGTATATTTTTTTATAAATTATACACATATTTACTAACGATGGTGTAAAATAATCACTAAAGTTTAGAGCCAACTGCTACATATAACATACAATTTAAAATTAGGGCAGGCTGACAGTTTATCTTATTTTTTTATACCAAAAAATTATATGTCACTTGATGAAATATAGTTAGCAGGTCCAAAAGAAACAACTATCTTAAACAAAACCTTGCCATGGTTAGGATGACACTCCCCAGACTCCATGCTACAATAACCTGTTTATGCATCATTCCTTCTCTGACCACTCAGTTTAATCACTCACCTTCTCCTCTCTATTATTGATAAACTCTGTAAGTGCTTCCATTATGACGGGTACCAATCCGTGCTCTATAGGATACTTAATTGTTTTGTTTCTATCTCCTTTTCTGATTTAATAACTCCTCAGTGGAAGGTGCTGTTCTTATTCCTCAGCCTTGAGGGTCATTCTCCCTATGTTCCCAACAGCGTGTAGAAAATCACAGGCACCCCAACATCCCTGAAAGGTCTGGAAAGCCCTTCACTTCACTGTAACTCTACCTCTAAACCACAGAGGGGGAGTGTTTTGTTTTGTTTCGAAGGAGAAGAGAGGACACTTAGTATATATAGTCCATTCTCTGCCGGTGAGTCCTTAGGTGCTACAAAGGGTTAAAGTGCTCAGCTGGTAACTGAAAGGTTGAAGCTTCAAGCCCACCCAGAGACGCCTTGGAATAAAGAAAGGCCTGGAGATATACTTCCAAAAAATCAGCCATTGAAACCCCTATGGAGCACAGTTCTACTCTGACACACATGGGGTTGCCGTGAGTCGGAATCAACTCCACAGCAATTGCGTTTTTTTATTCTACTCCAGCGATTCTCAAAGCATGGTCTCCTGACCAGCAGCATCAGCATTACCTGGGAACATGTTCCCAAAACAAACAAACAAACAAAAAAATACAGTTGCCGTCAAGCTGATTCTGACTCATAGTGACCCTATAGGACAAAGTAGAACAGCCTCACAGGGTTTCCAAGGAGCAGCTGGTGGATTTGAACTGCCGACCTTTTGGTCAGCAGCCAAGCTCTTAACCACTGCACCACTAGGGCTCCATAAAAGGCATCTGCCTTTCCACTGGGGAATTGAACCCTGGTCTCCCAGGTGACAGGTGGGGATACTTACCACTATACTAAGGAGGACAGTGGGAATACATTAGAAACACAAGTTCTTGGACTTCAACCCAGACCTACCAAATCAGAAACTCTGGTGGCAAAATGGGGGATGGGATGGGGGTGGGGTGGAGGGAGGAGCCTGGTAGTCCGTATTTTAATACGTGATTCTGAGGCACACTTAAGTCTGTATTCCTCTGTGGACTATGCCAGGAAGTAGCAATGCTTGTGAAGCAGTGAAGCAGCTTTGTGATCAAGGGTCTTGATTTGTGACCAGCCAGGACAGAATGGAGTGCGTGGGTAAGAAAAAACAGGGACAAATATCTACCTCACTTCTTTCGCCATAGCAGTCAACTACACAGGTATGTGTAGCAATGGCTGTGGAAGCCTAAACTGTAGGGAGAAACCATTTCTTCCTTTTTCTTTACTCAAACCCCAGCACTTTGAGGGGACTAGGAAAGGTCTTCTGCTATCAAAAATCCAGGCTGGAGTCTCCTTTCCCCATGTATCAACCTGAACCAAACTGAACATGTGAGTTGATTTCTGTCAATTGCTAGGAAGTCACTAAGACATGCATCTAACAGCCAGTCTAGAGTTTCAATCAGAAACTGTCCATGTGAGACACTTTTCAGGACATCTATGTTCCTTGTACACTAACTCCAAAATAGGAATTGTCTTGGCAAAGTGGATCTTTGAAAAACTCAGGACAAGGGCAAGATATAGTGATCCCTAAGCATTAGGAAAAGAGCCCTGTTGGCACAATGGTTAAGCACTCGGCTGCTAACTGAAAGGTTGGCGATTCAAACTTACCCAGTGGCTCCATGGGAGAAAGACCTGGCAATCTGCTCCATAAACATTACAGCCTAGAAAACCCTATGGGGCAGTTCTGTTCTGCCACATGGAGTCACTGTGAGTCAAAAATTGACTTGATGTGACCTAACAACAACAAGCATTGGGAAGAAAGAAAAAAAATCAAAAGGCTAATTTTTTTAAATCTACAAAACAATGATTTCCTATGAAAACATCAACCTTCAACGTATCAGTATTTTAAGAAAACTTATAAATAGCATTTTACCTAAATAAAAATAAATTTTCTCTAAAAATATATTTCTAAAAAATAAGCTACCAAGAAAAGAGGAGGAGGAAGAAGGGAAGGTCACCTCATCTTTAGAGAGTTTCCAGTCATCATTAAGATCCATTTCTTGGAATGATTCATGGGATCTTGGTCCATTTCGAATCTCCAGGAGATCAATGTTGAATATCAACGTACTTTCTGGGGGAATTTTACCTGACACGAGGAGAGGGGAGGAAAGTTATATTAAAAAGAGCCAAAAGTTTTAATGACTATGAAACTTAACAATACTGGACAGTGTTCTTTTAATTGTATCAAATGAAGAGCCTTCCCAAGATTGTCACATATATGGAAATTATTTGTACTATAATTGTATTTTACTCAAATAAATGGAGGTTCAAGTCCACCCAGAGGCACCTGAGAAGAAACACTTGTCAATCTACTTCTGAAAACTCAGCTGTTGAAAG
Organism: Trichechus manatus latirostris; assembly: GCF_000243295.1. Taxonomy (NCBI): domain Eukaryota; kingdom Metazoa; phylum Chordata; class Mammalia; order Sirenia; family Trichechidae; genus Trichechus; species Trichechus manatus. Next base: position 16,821,598 of record NW_004443986.1, read on the forward strand.
CCCTGTGGAGCACATTTCTATTCTGACACACATGGGGTTGCCATGAGTCAGAATTCCTAGAAGAAGGAATAATGTAGTCTAGTAAATAAAAAACAGTCTATTTTTGGCTTTGCAATTAAAAAAATATATAGACACAGATGTGCCTAATAGCCTAGGTATTAAATTTCAAATATAATTAAGATATTCCAAAACAAAACCTGTTGCTGTCAAGTCAATTCCAACTCATATCGACCCTATAGGACAATGTAGAATTGCCCCTGTAGGGTTTCCAAAGCTGTAAATCTTTACAGAAGCAGATTGCCACATCTTTCTCCCTTAGAGTGGGTGGTGGGTTCCAGTCACTGACTTTTCGGTTAGTAGCCAGGCACTTAACCACTGTGTCACCAGGGCTCTTTAATTAAGATATTACCTGTTAACAATTTCCAGTTCTCATGGAATTCAAACTTTCTGGATGACCCTCGAGGCTATTACCCTGAGGAAATCTCTAAACTTTGAACCGAAACTATCTCCTGAAGTCATCTTTGAACCAAATAATAGTTTAGCCTAATTAGGAAAGAATGTCTGTCTAGGTCAATTGGCATAACAAACTTGATTAAGAAAATGTTCTGCATCCCATTTTGGTAAGTGGCATCTGGGGTCTTAAAAGCTAGCAAGTGGCCATCTAATATGCATCAATTGGTCCCA
>NW_004443986.1:16822381-16847006 GCF_000243295.1 Trichechus manatus latirostris
GTGGCCATCTAATATGCATCAATTGGTCCCAACCACCTGGAGTAAAGGAGAATGAAGAACACCAAAGACACAAGGAAAATATTAGCCCAAGAGACGAAAGGGGCCACATAAACAAGAGACTCCATCAGCCTGAGACCAGAAGAACTAGACGGTGCCCAGCTACCTCCAATGACCACCTTGACAGGGAACATAACAGAGAGTCCCTGATGGAGCAGGAGAAAAGTGGGGTGCAGAACTCAAATTCTAGAAAAAAAACCAGACTTAATGGTCTGACTGAGACTGGAGGAACCCCAGAAGACATGGCCCTGGGACTCTCTGTTAACCGAGAACTAAAACCATTCCGAAGCCAACTCTTCTGACAAAGATTAGACTGGACTATTAGACATAAAATGATACTCATGAAGAGTGTCCTTAGTTCAAGTAGATACGTGAGACTAAATGGGCAGCTCCTGTCTGGAGGCGAGATGGGAAGGCAGAAAGGGATAGGAGCTGGTTGAATGGACACAGGAATCTGGGGTGGAAAGGAGGAGTGTGCGGTCACATTATAGGGCTAGCAACTGGGGTCACGTAACAATGTGTGTATAAATTTTTGTATGAGAAACTAACTTGAGATGTAAACTTTCACCTAAAACACAATAAAAAAAGAAACAGAAAAAGGATATCTGCATTAAGCATTATACTCTTTTAAAAAATTATCTATAGGTGATGAAATTGACAACAGCAACTCGAAAGGATAGATGAAAAGCTTAGGTGGGTAGTGAGTTTGTGTTAATGACAGTGAAATCGTTTGGAAAAAGTTGTCAAGAAAAGTAACACAACTTGAAGAATGTAACCAATGTCACTGAACTGCACGTGTATAAATTGTTGAAGTGGTGCATGTTTTGTTGTATATATTTTTGCCAAAAAAAGAAAAAATATTACCTGTTAATATTGACTTAAAGTGCTTTAGATAATTCTGAATTAATTATATTACAAATGATTTACTAACTTTTGAGTCAGCAAGTCCTGACCTAGAAATACATATAGAATTTCCATTTCTACCACTGGAAGGCAGTATATGATTAAGTGAGCTCAGGTGACATACTGTCTGGGATTGAAGCTTGTATCTGCCCTTCTCTAAGTCTCAATTTCCTCATCTGTAAAATGTAGATAATATTTCCCCACCTCATGAGACTGTTATGAGGACGAAGGGTAGAGCTAAAGAACAATAACACTTGCTCAAGCAGGGCAGAGGCCGGCTGGCTCAAGAGGCCTGAGGGGCTGAGAGGCCAAGGAACCAGAAGGCAGAAGCTGAAGAGACAAGAGCATGGGAAGCAGAGCTGCCTCAGTCTCAAAGGGTAGGGCCGTGGCCTCTGGGGTCTCAAAGGGTGGGGTCATAGCCTCTGGGGTTTCAAAAGAGTGGGGCCACAGTCCTGTAGGTTTCAAAGAGTCAGATCTTCACCAACTCAGTTTGGAGCATGGGGCTGCTGGTCACAAGTGCCAGGGTCATGGGTCCAGGTCTGCTGCCCAAAGCAGAGGGGGCGGGGCTGCCATGCCCAAGGGGCAGAAGAATTGGGCCTGCTGGGGGTCAAGGGAGTGGGATCGACACTTAGATGGACTAGGAGAACGGGGCTGCCCAAAACCAAGGGTGCAGAGTTGCCGTCCCAGTGGGCCTGGAAGGCAGAGCTGAAGCCCAAGGTCAAGGGGCCTCTACCCAGAATCCAGAGAGCATGGCCAATACCAGAGTCTGGAGGGCAGGGCCACTGCCTAAATGGTCTCAGAGAATCAGAGAACGGGATTATTTTCAAGCCTTGAGAGTTAGTGTAAATCCTTCTGCTGGGTGCTTTACTTGCTTGGTACCTGTTATTCCTTCTTTCCCTCCAATTTCTCCCGTTTATAACGGAAATATCTACTTTGTGCCTGTTCTACCATTGTACTTTGGAAGCAGATAACCTGTATTCCAGATTTCACAGGTTCACAGATGAAGAGGAATGTTGCCCCAGGATGCAATTTGGACTTAGAGTTGATTTAAGACTTTTGGGATGATATGATGGGGTGAAAGTGTTTTACATGTGGCAAGGACATGAATTTTGGGGGACCAAAGGGTAGAATGTCATGGATTGAATTGTGTTCCCCCAAAATATATGTCAACTTGGGTAGGCCATGCTTCCCAGTATTGTGTGGTTGTCCTCCATTTTATGATCTGATTATCTTCCATTTTGTCATGTGTTGTAAACCCCAGCCTCTATGCCTGTGGTTAGGAGGAGTCCCGGTGGCATGGTGGTTAAAGTGCTCCGCTGCTAACTGAAAGATCAGTGGTTTGAACCCACCAGCCACTCTGAGAGAGAAAGATGTGATAGTCTGCTTCCATAAAAGATTTACAGCCTTAGAAACCCTATGGGGGCAGTTCTACTTTGTCCTATAGGGTCGCTATGAGTTGGATTTGACTTGATGGCAGTGGGTTTGGTTTGGTATGCCCACGATTATGGTCCCATTTGTGAGCAAGCCTTCTGTTATGTCAATGAGGCAGGATTAGGTTATGTTAATAAGGATTAGGATGGGATTCAACACCCTTACTCAGGTCATAGCCCTGATCTGATGTAACGGAAGTTTCTGTGGGGTATGGCCTGCATCACCTTTTATCTTACAAGAGATAAAAGCAGAAAGAAGAGAACAGAGAAGGAGGGACCTCACTACCACCAAGAAAGATGAGCTGAGAGCAGAGTATGTCCTTTGGACCTGGAGTCCCTGTGCTGACAACCTCCTAGATCCAGGGAATGACTGATGTCAAGACACATGGAAATCTCCAAGGAACTCTGGGCCCACAGTTGTTGAAAGGAGATAAAGACTTTCCCCCAGAGCTGACAGAGAGGGAAAGCCTTCCCCAGAGCTGGCGCCTGATTTCAGACTTCTAGCCTTCTAAACTGTGAAAGAACAAATTTCTGTTTGCTAAAACCATCCACTTCTGGTATTTCTGTTATAGCAGCATGAGATAATTAAGACAAATACTTAGCACTATGCATGATAAACAGTAGCTTCTCAATAAATGTTACTTAGATATAATAATTCTCTTACAGGATTTAAAAACAATGCAGGAATTTCAAAAAGTTACAAACATCTCCTTTGATATAGAACATTACACATATGTTAAAGAAATTTCATGGGAATTGAAGGGGAGAAATTCAAATTAATTTCTGAGAAGGGAGATAAAAATCTTTGAAAGTGAATAGTGAAAAGAGTTTTGTTAAAGTCCCAAAGACCTAAAAAAAAAAAAAAAAACTTTCTGAGAAGTACAATTTGTTTCAAAATTTCTTCCTTGTAGCCATATTTAACATGCAGATTTCTAATAAACATTTCTAAATATTTCCAAGTATTCCATGAAAGAGCATTTGTAAGTCTCAAAGAGAAGACCACTTACACTGTGTGCTACGAAGCTTACCATTCCACATTTAGACAGAGACAAGGGCATGCACTAGGTCGTCGTTAACACTGGTATCTTTCCAAAGAAGGCATGCAAGCATGGTACTAAAAAACTACAAAATTAGTGTTAAATACATAGTAGAAGAATTAGTTTCATGGCACTTAGTTTGAAGGAAGAGATCTAAACTTGGATCTCTACTTGTTATCTAGTAAAACTGAGTTAATTATAGTTTAGAGAATGAGTAATGAATTGTATTATCCATAGATATTAAAGATGAGACAATGAAGATACAGGAAAGTCAAAGAATACTTTTAAGCACCAGAGAAACATTTTCTAGATCCTTGATTTTCTTCTCTAAAGATGATTATAATTAAAATAAGAATGGAAGTTGGTTAGTAAATTCTTTTCTATTGATAAAATTTATATGGCAAGCTCCATTTTAGAATATATACTGCTTCACATATGGCACCTTATTTTTCATTCTTAGGAAACTGGGGCTAGGAATCCTGATTGCGTTTATAAATGGTAAGGTTAGACTTAGTATTTATACTACACCAGTGTAGTTCTTTGTGTGGCTCTGATGACTACTTAAAACACACACACACAACTTTCGCCTCATTATATAAGTAATATATGCTCATTGTAAAAAAATATGGAAGAGAATGAACCAGAAATAAAAATAATGCCCAGTCCCACAGCCCAATAAATATTCTAATTTATTTCCTTGTGATTCACTTTCTGTGTGCATATACTTCTTTTCCAATACTTAGTATCATAGTAGATATACCACAGCTTTATTTTCTACTTATATATAACATATCATGCATTTCAGATACAATGTTTAAAATCTTTGAGGATTCCATTTTTAATAACTGGGCCATATTTTATTTAGCTAAACCTTTATCATTATACATGTAGTAGGGCTGGTTCCAATTTTTTTGCTATTGGAAACAATGCAGTGATGGACATCCCCGTTCACAAATCTTTCTCCTGATACCTGAATTGTTTCCCTAGGTTAGATTGCAATAAAGGAAATTGGACGAGTTTTTCTTTGTAAAGTTATATGAGTTCTCACTCAAACATCAGGTTCCTGAGCTTGCTCTGGACTGGCATAGTCAGAGACTCCCCAGGCCAGCTAGCCAGCTTGCTTCTGCTTTGTGGCACGGGGAAACTAAACCATCTTATGGCACCCTTTTTTTTTTTTTTAATAAATCCTCAAAAGCTTTATAAATAACCTTTAAAAGTGAAAAGAACCCCCCAAGAAAAATTTTGCTATTGGAAGCTACAGTCGCAAGCCAATCCTGAAGAGCCCAGATCTAAAACTGCATTTAATGCCTTAATAGCCTGTGTTTCAAATGTTCAACTTAAGATACTTATGTTGAATGTTTCTTTTTATATTGTTGAAACAAATGAGTGAACATTAGTAGAGTTCAGGGTTCCAGAACCTTTCTACAATGCTAGCTCAGTTGCCAATTTAGATATTATTTTACTTTATTTTAAAAGGCCATTTTAAATGATAACCAAGATATTATTTCCCAAAGGAATGCAAGAAGTTAGAAGTCACACTAACTTTTATCTCTTAATCCAGAGAAGAACTCAAGTGCCAAGGTAAGAAATGTGGAGGTGTTCTTACCTTTTCCTTCTTTTCCATAACCAAGGGCAGGCGGAATGATGAGCTTTCTCTTCTCTCCCACACACATTCCCTTCAGGCCCTGGTCCCAACCTTTGAGAGCTTCCAGAATGCCCAGGGTAAACCAAATGGGCTGACCATTGTTGTGTTTGTGACTATGATAGAAAACAAATTGGAACTCTTTAGTAATTTTATTTTTTATTGCTGTGGTACATTTTTCCATCCATAAGCAGTTATTAGCTTGGAAGTTAATTAAAAAACAGCTATTCTTTACCTGCACACATACAAGTTAACTTTATACTAATTCAACTGATTGCCCATCTTTCCTGATGCAAACTTCACAGTTGCCTCAGTTAGAGAAGGGCAGAGGGAATAACAATAAAAGCAATTAACAATTGTTTGAACATTTACTATATACCAGGTATTATCCTAAGTGCTTTGCCTCTTTTTTTTTTTTTTTTTAGAGAATTAGTATACATTTTATTAGATTATGCAAGGATATGTTTTTATTTTTAAAGATTAGGTTAGTTATGCAGTAATATGTTTTTGTTTTAAAGATTCACGTTAAAGTAGTTGGGAGTGAAATCTCACGATGACAGTAATTTTCTTTATAAAAATTCAACTATCAAATATATGAAGTAAACATGGCAAAATGTTAACAACTGTTAAAACTAAATCATGGGTACATGATATTCTCTCTATTTTTCTGTATATATGAAAATCTTAATAATGAAAGTATAAATAATGCAATAAAGTAGGAATTGGCAAACTACAGCCCATGAGCCAAACCTAGCTCACTACCTGTTTTTGAAAAAAAAAGTTTTATTGGAACACAGCCATGCTCATTTGTTTATGTGTTGTCTATGGATGTTTTCACTCCGCTACAACAGCAGCTTGGCCTCTTTTAATGCTACAATGATCCTATGAGGTAAGTACCATGATTACTCCATTGTACAGAAGAGGAAACTGAGGTTAAGCGTGCCTAACTCCAAAGCCCAAGGTTGTAACCACAAAGTGATGCTATACTAGGAAAACCACTATGGTACAAAACAGGCAAAAAATAATGGAAAATGGGTTACTCTGGGAAGAATGAGAGCTTAAGGAGAATTTACTGCACACACACGGATCCATATAACATGGATGTCAGGGAGTCAGGAGAACAACATCTTACGTCCCACCTACAAGCTTTCCTGGTTTAGCCTGTGCACAGCTCCAACGGGTGAAAAGGGCTGCTCTTCACCCCTGAATCCCCACTCAGACTCTTGCCTGCTTCTTTCCCCAGGTCTCTACTATGGGGCTCTGCAGGGAAGCCTGGAGAAGTGGCCCCTCAGGGACTGGGGAGGAAGGGAGTGGTTAAGATACCCTGGCTGGAGCTGAAGAGAGGCCAGCCTAAGAAAACCAACCTGCTGAGCTACTGAGTGATGTCTTAGTTTTTTAGTGCTTCTGCAACAGAAATACCACAAGTGGGTGGCTTTAACGAACAAATTTATTTTTTCACAGTGTAGGAGGCTAGAAGTCCAATTTGAGGGCACCAGCTCTAGGGGAAGGCTCTCTCTCTGCTCTGGGGGAAAATCGTTGCCTCAGCTTCTTTTTGGTGATCTCCATGTGGCATCTATGTTTTCCCCTTTTGTGCTTGCTTGTCTCTGTGTCTATGCTGCTGTTTATATCACTCAGAAGTGATTAGGTTTTAGATACACCCTACACTAATATGGCTTCATTAATATAACAAAGAAAACCCTATTCCCAAATGGGTTTACATCCACCCACTCATGTAGGGGTTAGGATTCCAACACATATTTAGGGGGGTCACAGTTCAATCCATAATAGAATGCTTGAGGCTGAGTGCTGTCTGAGCCCCAGTTAGCTCTCTTTTGGTGCAATACCTGTCTTGTAGGTGTGAATGAGTGATCACTCTACTGGGCTTCACAGATATCACAGTTACTAAATCTAGGTAAATAACATTTCCTTCTCTCTCTCTTTTTTTTTTTTGGAGGGGGGGTCTTAATTTCCCCCCATGAACAAAGTAACAAATTTGGTAAAAATAAAGCAGGATAAAACAATCTGCCATCCAGCACTGGCTACGGTTTTCATTCATTTCTTGTCAAGGCTAAAGGATTTAAGCTGGAGCTCATATAGACTGTGGTTCTAGAAATGCCAAAGGAGCTTTATAAACACTTTATAAACCAATCATTTGATGGTACTTCTTCATAATACTCAGAGTTATCAGCTCCTGACAGAGTCTCCATGACAACAGTCACCTCATTGGGTACTAGAACGTTAGCAGCAAACTGCTAAATAATGCCCCATGGTGACCACCAAAGTCGGCCAAATTTTGATTGTGAGACTTCAAAGAAATCAGGCTGGGTTTGAAGAGATCAGACTGGAAATAAAAAAAGTAAGTGAAAATTAGAAATGCAAATCATGATACTGTTTTGTATGCAAATCAAATCATTGTGGCACTGGCCTTGGTGACAAGAAGAAAATTTCAAAGGAGTGTTGAGAATTCTGTGGCAGTTCTTTTTGAAACATTTGCCAGGGCTGCTTTATGCTCCTGCTGTTAACAGAATTCAGAGAAGAGTGCCATTCACTTCCCTGAAACCCCATGCCAGACCAGGTCTGAATGCCCAGTAAAGGCAGTTGATCAGAAAATGAGGTCTAGGATGGGCCACTGCTTTAACTCATGCCATTCCCTCTACCTAGTATGTCCTTCCTCCCCCGTCATCAACCTGGGAACCCCCACCCATCTTTCAAGGCCCAATTCATTTATGGTCTTGGGAAGTCTCTTTCCTCACTTCCCAGAGCACAACTAATTCCAGGCTCCACTATGCTTTGCTAGCACTTTATATCTTCCATACTCTATATCATGAGTTATTTACTTGTTTTCCTCTCTCCCCCGCGGACTGTATGTTGCTAGATGACAAGCACCTACTCTTAGTCATCTTTGTCTCCCCAAGGACTGACTTGTGGCCCCTCGAGGAAGGTTTGAAAGATGGATGGATAAATAAATGGATGAGGATGAATAGAAGCAAAATTTCTGAATCTGCCTAGTACCCAGCAAAGGGCCTAACATAAAATGCGCAATAAATACTTTTGGAATGGAATGAATTGAAGTAATGCCTAATTGGAAATCATTACACTTGTAAAACTTTTCCATGTTGCAATTTCCTTGTTTATACAATAGAAATAATGATAATGTAACCACCTGAAAATTTCTCACTGTAGGTATTGGATTTAGCTTCCATAACCACACCCACACCCCTCAATTAAGTCTTTGAATTCTAGAAAGAAGCAAATCACTACTGAAAATCATGGTACTTGATCTAAATATCATCTGTCAGAATAAAAGTCAATAGGTCAATGCAATAACATTAGCATATCCTTCAACAGGCAAATAACTGATTGTGTATTTTGCTCATAAAGTTGCTGTGAAAAGTTTTAAGTAAATATCTATGCCAGATAAAAAGGAATTAAGTAATTTTCCCCAAGAAAGGAGTTTGAGATATGAGAATTCTTTTAAGCTTTTACTACTTATTGCCTAATTATAACCTGATATTTCTGCAGTATTTCAAAGTTTCTAGTTCTAATTTTCATAATAAAAAAAATTAACAGCTTTATCCAGACCACACGTTTCCAAAAAGACCTTTAAAGGCCTTGTCACATAAGATTGGTTTTAAACAATTTCCTTTCCCAAAGAAGTAAATACGGTATTTTTAAGAGCGGTTAAACCAGGTACCCGCAATCTTACCTGCTCGGGAGCTGGCATAGGAGGGTGGGTTCTTTTTTATTTCACCTGTGGCGCAAAATTACTTACGTGGAGTGAAATAAGGAGCCATCCTTTTCTAAGTAGCCTTCATAATGGACCAACATTAAGTCTCCCCCTTTGGTCTTGCGATGGCAGATGAATGGCTTCTGGAGAACTTCAATCTTCACTTCTGGTTCAGGGATCAGAGCCCCACTCAAAGAAGTGACTAACAGGGTCAGGACCGCGTTCCACGAGAAGAGCCTCATGTTAGTAGGGCAGGAAAGAGTCTTTACAAAAGCACAGAAAGGGCCTCTGACTTCAAAGAGTTAAGAACGTAGCTTCAGGATTAGGGGTAATAGCAATTGGCAAGTTCATGACTCTCCCTCCTTAGCAGACGTGGCACTTTTACTACCGACAACTTTCCCAGGCACTGCAAACTCACCTCTAAAGAGTTAAATCCAGACCAAGGCCTGACTGGCTCTTATACTGCAGCCGCCTGGACAGAGCGTCCTCCTATTGGTCCGCGGTCTTGTCCCTCAGGTGCCTCTCGAGCCAATGGCGCCGCAAAGTTGTAATTGGCAGCCTGGCGAGTTTGGGGAGCCAGCCCGCGGAAGACGACACCAACTGTTCCTAGAGTTCGGCGGCTGAAGAATTCCACATCCCCGGACTTTGGGAGAGGGGAGGAGCTAACCGGAAACCCCTCCGGCCGATTTACCTACATTAAGTACCCGGAAAGAGCGAGGTTAGAAAGCGTCCTAGGTCAAGTGAAACGATAGGGGTTTCAGGAAAGGCCTGTTTACTATCGCCCTTGGTGAGCACCCTCTCCCGCCAGGATTCCACATCCAAGTCTCCTGCTATTGCTCATTAATTAATTTATGGTATAAACTATAATGACTTTCCTAGTGCTTTAGGGTTTACAAAGCGCGTTCCCGTTCATGAACCTCACTCCAACGAGCAAGGCAGGTTTTTGTCTTGTTTTGTTTTTCTAATCCCATTCTAAAGATAAGTAAATTTAGGCTAGGGAAGGTATTCATTTGAGATCTGACTTCAAGTCTTCTGATTCATTCCACGACTTAACTTTATGGCTGCTAATAATTTATCACTTAGGTGACCTTAGTGTAGCAGTGTAGGGGGCAAATAATAGAGATGCTTGGAGGGTAAGGACGTGCAGACCTTTGCTTTAAAGAGGAAATAGTAATCACGGTTACCAATTATATATGCTCATCCTAATTTAAAAATTTTAGTTTTACATTTTTCGTCTAATTTCAAAAGCAAACATGTTCATTATAGTCAATTTGGAAGAAACTGAAAAGCACTAAAATAAGGTTTCCAGATAAAATACAGGAGCCCAATTAATTTGAATTTCAGACAGCGTATAATTGTTCTATTTTTATTTGCTAAATCTGGCAAATTTACTCTAAAAAAAAAAAAAGAACGGAGAAAAGAAAAAGACCATCTGTAACACCCCCATCCACAAATAATCAGCTTTAACATTTTGGTGCATGCTTCTGTGGCATGTGACTAAAGCAATTTGGATCATATTGTACACTTTGTTTCGTAACCTTTTTCCACTTAATCTATATTTGACACTTTCTCTGGTCAAATATTCTTAGCACAGTGCTTCTCACACTTTAATGTGCATAGAAATCCCCTGAGGATCTTGTCAAAATGCAGATTATGATTCAGCAGCTATAGGAATCCCCTGGGGGATCTTGTTAAAATGCAGATTCTGATTCAGCAGGTCTGGGCTGGGGACGAGACTCTGCATTCCTGACAAACTCCCAGGTGATGCCAATGCTGCTGGCCCTGGGACCTCGACTAACAAAGCCTTACAGTTTACCAAACCAAACCCACTGCAGTCCAGTGATTTCCGACTCATAGCGAGCCTATAGGACAGAGGAGAACTGCCCCAAAGGGTTTCCAAAGAGCGGCTGGTGGCTTCGAACTGCCGACTTTTTGGTTAGCAGCCATAGCTTTAAACCACTGCGCCAGAGTTTAGACAACATATATTTGCACCGGCCAGACAGCATCCCATCATGAAATGCCTATCATCTCCGTACGTCCTATTGTTGGATATCTCCAGGGTGTGGGATCAAACAGAAAGCATCGAAATAAGTATTGGATGCTGAGGACTAGAGCCCAGTGGGTACCATAGGGGGCCTAGGACGAGTCCCAAACATCGGGAAATGGGACCTGACCCAACTTTGGCACCGTTAAGAGTCAAAGCTGTGTCCCACACGTTTCCTCAAGAGCACCCCTCTTTCTTTCTCACCCAGAGCCGACACTCTAGCCGGCGTCTTAGAATTTCCCCAGGACTCAGTTTCTCTGCGGGCTTAGCCCGCTACGTCAGCTCAGCCGCCGCGGCAGCGAAACCACGGAGTGGATTTTGGAAAGGAGAGCGTGTGAGGCGCACTGGGCATGCGCGAGCGTGCTCCTGGACCGGCCGCTGGAGGGGTCAGGTAGCGCGCAGTGGCACTGGTCGCGATCCTCAGTTGCCGCACTTTGGAGGCTTACGCGCCCCTCGGACCAAGCCGGTGCCTTGACCTCCTTCTGGACAGCGTGCTGGGCCCCGCCGCTCGGGTCCGCCTGCCGGCGGCGTTCTCACATGCCGAGGCCTCCGCAGTGACCCCGCCCCCGGGCCGAGGATGTGAGGCCGGCCGGGTGTCCCCGCACCGGGCCCGGGTACTGGCATTGGGCCTCTCGGCAGCGCCGGGCGATGGCCCTGCTGCCTGTGCTCCTCGCTTACTGGGGACTGGGGCAGTGAAGGGGCCGGCGGGCGTGAGGAAGCGGCCCCAGCGCTGCGGGGAAGAAGGGGGCTGCGAGCGCCATGGAGGGGGTGCTGTACAAATGGACCAACTATCTGAGCGGTGAGTGGCCCCCGGCTGGGGAACGCGCATACGGCTGGGGGGCGCGCCGGGGGCTGGGTCCTTTGTCTGAGTGGCCCGAGGGCGGCGTCTCTGCGGGCGGCGTCCGGACGTGCCTCCAGGTGGTTGGGGTCGCGGTCCCTTCTAGGACCACAGAAGCCTGCGCCGACTGGGAATATATCTCAAAAGCGGTTCTCTCACAGCACTGACACCCCTGCTGTACGGACACAGCCCCCTCTTGGGCTATGAGAGCAGTAGCTGCCCTGTCACTTCAAGGAAAGCTACAAAAGCAGTTTTGGGATGACTTGAATGGCAAGATGACCTCCGAGTGAGCGGGAGGAAAACGCTTATGCCCCTCAGTTGGGTCTTCTGGGAGTCCCTCGAATACTGCCGAAGGAGCCGGTCTTGCCTGGCTCGCAGAGAGGTGGAAAGGTTTCAAGCAAATGCCATCAATAACCTGGAATTGCAGAGTTGAAAAGATCTTTTATTAAAAAAAAAAAAGTCCCTAGTGGAACAGTTTCCCTTTGTCACCTTCAGCTTTAACTGCGTGCAGACCAAGGTATCAGTTTCACCTCAACAGTTTCAAAGCCCTAAAGTAAGGACAAGACTTTTGGTTTTCTCACCCACCATTTCTGTTTGTTTTACAGACTCAGAAATTGCCATAAAATGAATACAGGTAGTAACACCTGTTTCCTTGCCTTGCTGTGCAGAATGGCTTAAAAATAGTACCCCCTCTCCTTTCAATTTGTGAATGTACTTCATATCTTGAGAAGGTCATACATAACACAACTATTCTTCAACTGTGAGGATGATTCAGGATAGGTTGTTTTTTCACTTGTGCAATCAGTATTTAAGAAAAGCCTACTATGTCACCTAGACCAACAGAAGGAGAGTCAGGAATAGGAAGAGGATATGGAAGGTGTGGCTAACTGCTTCCATGAACAACTGTCTCCTTTGCCATGACTGGAAGAACTAGATGGTGCCCAGCTACCATTATTGAACGTTTTGATCAAAGATTCTGTAGAAAAATCCTGATTAAAGGGAGGGAAATGCAGAACAGAATTTCAAATTCTCATGGACTCCAGACTTTCTGGAGCCATGGAATTTGGATAAACCCCTGAAACTATTGCCCTGGATAATCTTTAAACATTAAACCAAGTATAATAAAAATAAGTAAATAAATTTAAAAAACCAAAAAACATTAAACCATCCCCTGGAGTCTTCTTAAAACAAAACAATAGTTTAGCTTAACTAGTAAAAAAAGGCCTGCCTTGAGCATTACGCTCTTTTAAGAACTATCTGTTTGGGATCAAGATGACAACAGCAACTCGAAGGATTAGATAGGAACCTTAGGGGAAAGTGAGTTTATATTAATGGGGGAAGAACAACTCAGAAAAGGACAGTGAGAATGGTTGCACAACTCAAAACAGTGTAATCAGTGTCACTAAATTGTACATGTAGAAACTGTTGATTGGTGTATGTTTTGCTGTGTGTATTTTCAACAATGATAACAAAATAAAATGTAGGAAAAAAGCCTACTGTGTTCCGGAACAAGGAGCTTGGGTGGCACAAGCACTTTGTGATTGGCTGCTAACCCAAAGGGTGGCAATTAGAATCCACCCAGCAATTCTGAGGAAGAAAGACCTGGCAACTGTTTCCATAAAGATTATAGCCAAGAAAACCCTGTGGAGCGGTTCTACTCTGTAACAAATGGGATTGCCCACAGTTGGGGCTGACTTGATGGCAGCTAACAACAACAACAATGTACTGGAAGGAGTCCCAGGGTGGTGCAAACAGGTAACACGATCGGCTGCTGACCTTAAGGTTGGCGGTTCAAGTCCACCCACAGGGGCCTCGGAAGAAAGTCCCGTGATCTACTTCTGAAAAATCAGCCATTGAAAACCGTACGCAGCAGTTCTACTCTGACACATACAGGGTCGCCATGAGTCAGAGTTTTTGGTTATGTGCTGGAAACTGTGCTAGCCGTTTTTTTGGAATTGGGAAGAAAACCAAAACTTTTTATTATGGAAAGTGAGCTAGGCACTTTTAAATTTAATAACAGTTATTTTGAAACCACAGTATTTCTAGTATCTCTCAGAGTCAGGAGATATATTTGTCCCATCCTTCCTTTGATGGGACAGCATTTTAAAGGTTATAGTGTCATGATGCTCTGGAGTGTTTTAAGGATAGGCATGTCTGGGAGGATCACTTGTGCGGTGTGATGGGTTACTTTTGTGTGGCCTTTCTTGCCATAGTCTTGTAACTCTCACCCAAGGGATTGGGCAGGACTGTGCAAATAAGGTAATTGTGGCCCATCAGTTTTGCCATCCTGCTAGGCTTAAAATGAGCCATCCCAGGAGTGGTGAGATCCAGGATTCCGGCACTGAGAAGCTCCTGGAACCAGGAGACAGAGGGAGAAAGAGGGTGAGCTGTAACATTGAAGATGGCAAGAAGTGGTGGCAGGAGAGACTGGCAGGAGACGGTGCAGTGGGCTTCCTGGCCCGTGGCGTGAGAGAGCTGAGCAACTTTAGGCAGGAGGCTTGCTGGATGAATAGGGTGCTGCCAGGTACTTGGTGGAGCTAGGTTTGCCGACCCACGGAGCTAGAGCTGAGTGCCTTGAGGTCGAGGCTTACTGGTGGAGTGGGGTGCCTCCAGGCACTTGTTGGCAGAGCTAAAAGAGCTTTGTAACACTTGCCAGAGCAGGGCAGAGGCTGAGGGGCCAGAGAGAGGTGTGCCTGCGGGCACAGCTGAGAAGAGGCTGTCTTGATGGAAGAACTCTATCCTGAGCATTCCTGAACTTGAATTGTAACCTGTTACTTCCCTAATAAACCCCAGAAACAAGAGTATTGTCTGTGAGTTCTGTGTGGCCATAGCAACGATTGAAGTCAGCAGAGAAGTAGTGCCATGGGAGGGATGGTTGATGTCAGAATTTGTAAAGGTGGTGGAGAGAGGAGGTATGTCTGACCTCCGCCTTAAAGGAATCAGCCTTGGCCTGTTGATCTTGATTCTCCTTCCCGCTTGTAAGGTGAGAGAAGGTCAGATGCTGGCGCTACCCTGCCAGTTTTACAACTTGACATAGTTACTTCGAAGAGGTTACCTAGCACAGCCAAAAGGTGCGCCTGTTGGGTGTGCCCAGATTTCCTTCTCTATGCATAGTGTGGTTGGTTAGTGTGATTTCCTGTTTATTTTTCCTTTAATAATTAGTAGAGACTAGGTGAGGAGAGGGGTTTAGAAGACTCTGCTTTTGTTTCAAGGACTGTCAGTGATTAGATTAGATGTGGATAACTAGAGATTGGGCTTTAGTGAACGGCCAGAGGCTAACTAATACTTTGCTAACTTAAAGAGAAGGAGCTTGACCAGATGATTTTTCTTTTTGAGGTCTCTTCCCTCTAAGCTCTGAGATGTATGGATCTTATGTCCTTGAGTAATATTTAGTTGCTGGTCCTTCCTCTTTCTATCACACTTTTTCTTTTCTTTCATCCTCAATGCTTCCTTCCACCCCCAACCCCCACCTCTTTTTATTTTTTTTTAACCTCTGGCTTCCTTCCTCTTTTGTTTCTCTTTTCTGTATAGGAATTTTAGTCTCTTGCTCCAGTACCTTATTTCCTGGTAGTGAGGTCATTTTTTTTTCCCCTGCTGACTGTATTTGTGTATCTTTCAATAAAGCAGAATTTCTCTAGGAGGATCCTTTGGAATCTTTGTCATGTGATACCTGTACCATGTGTTCTCTTGGGAAAGATTCGGTCTTTTCTTCCGAAGTAAGAGAAGTTAATGCTATGAGTGGTGCCAGGCTGGAAGCTCTAAAGAAAAGGGGAGCTGGAGCCATTGCCAGAGGCCCCTGTCTTTACATACTGCTGCGTATTCCCTCAGCTTGTGTGCTGCCTCCTGCTGGCCATACTGTTCATAGAAGCCCATCACACCACTGGATACTTTACCTGGATATACTTAAAACTGTGGTTCAGCACATTGTCTTTCATTAGGAGCTAAACGAAGGAACAGTAATAGCCTAAGAGGAACAAATCCTTTCTTGTTTCCTCCAGCCTTCTATGTGAGTGGTCTGCTACAAAGAGTATATGGTATAAGTGTTAATGACAAGCTTTGATGGAGACATCACTGCTTTCCCTTCTTTTGAAGTTTGTTTTAAAAAGTAACAGTTTTTTTTCTTGGGGTTTTGCACATGTTAACTTTAAAATACGTGTAATCCTAATCCGAGTTCTTGTTCATTCTGAATTTTTCTCCAAAAGAGTACATAACCAATGCTTTTGTATATTCCTCTCATGCCGGCAGCTTGATATGGGATGCTTGTTATCAAATTTGAGTGGAGAAGTTAGGAAATTAGTTTATCAGCTGAACTTTTGAGTTCTTTGAAGATGTTATTCATTTCATTTGCCACCTACTGCGTGCTGGGTGCTGTGCTAGGCACAGGAGTAGCAACATTGAACAAGGCAGATGCAGCTCCTGCTCTCCCTGAGCCTACAGCCTAGTGGGGAAGAAAGGCGTTCATTTATAAGTGGTTAGTAGCATTTTCCAGGTGCATGTAATTGGAGGGAGGGGAGACTAATATAGTCTGGATTGTTGGGGAATACTTCTTTGAGGAAAAACCTTAAGCAGAGCTTGAAGGATAAATAGAAACCAGCTAAATGGGGAGGCCAAGGCAGAGTTACTGTTGGGGGCTGTAAGGAAGAACTTTCCAGGCCCAGGGAATGCTAACGTGAAGTCCCCCAAAGCAGGATATAGAGTGGTGAGTTTGAGGAAAGGACAGAAGGTCTGCCTGGCTGGCATCCTGATAAGAGTAAGGCTCTGACAAGGCTACAGGGGTGGATGGGTGGAAGGGAGGCTTGGTATTGCAGGGCCTTAGGCTGGTTCAGACACTGTGGAGTGATTGTGTGTGTGTGTGTGTGAGAGAGAGAGAGAGAGAGAGAGAAAAAGAAATGATGAGATTCTTTAAAAGCTTATTCTGGCTATAGCATAGAGAGTTTTCTGGCTACATGTTTGTGTCTCTTCCACTGCATTTATTGTATTTTGTCAAATGTTGTAATTATTTTGTAAGCTTCTCTTGCCTCTTTAATTACCTTGATAAGTGTCAATTATTGAAAGTTGGAAACATTATTAAGCCGTGAGAATAGCGTCTAAATTGCTTGTTTGAGTGTACTACTAGGATACCGGAAGAGAACGGAAGAAAAGTATCTTTTTCCTAAAATGCTAGCATACTCAGGTAGTCTTGTGCCCTGTGTTTCTTTAGAGGAAAATGCAAAAAAAAAAAAAAAAAGCTTGTGTGTATTTTCTTTGGTAGTCTTGAGCTGTCCTTTTGAGCAGCAGAACATTTGAAATTCTGGGATTTAGTGTCAAACCATCTCTTTAGATGTTAGAATACTAACATCTAATATTTAGATATTAGAATATTAAACCTGGAATGAAAAGTGACTAGGTTAAACATTTTACAAACACCCATGTTGTATGAGACATAGAGCTAGGCCCCGTGCTCTTAATACTTTTCATCTTTCAAGCCCTGTAGCTTAGCCAAAGGCCATTATACATGCAAGGTTATATATTAATGCTCTGTGGTAGAACACTGGTTCAGGAGTCACTGCCAGCCACAGAGTCACTTTACCATTCTGAGCTTTAGTCTCTTTCTTCATAGAAGTGATGGCATTTATCAGTTATAAAAACAGTAAAAAACTTATTAACGCAGTGTGTCAGGCCCTATTCTAAACATTTTACATGGATTAATTTATTTAATCTTTGTAAGAATTTTGAGAAGCAGTTGCCTTTATTATCCTCATTTTCCACATGAAGACATTGAGGCATAGAGAGGTAGAGTAACTCGTAAATTTACAGCTAGTAAGTGACAAAGAGATGGGATTGATTCCATGGAGTCTGGCTCCAGGTTCAGTGCTACATTGCACATAATCCTTTTAAAGATCCTTCATGCTTGATCGTTATATAATGTAGCTGATTCCTAATGTACCTGTATTTATACGTTTAACCTAGAATAGCAGAGTATTTGTGCATGGGAGGTAGGGAGGAGGTCTGAGGTGAAGAAGGTTTGAGCACTCAACGTTGCGCTGTTCGCATATGTTTTGGCACAAAGAAATATTCTGAGCTGTGTTCTGAGTTTTCTACTTTGTACTTTTAGGTCTCTTTCCTGCCTCCTCAGCAGACAGGAGGGCTATGAGCTCTGGCCAGCTGCAGGCTTCGTGGACCCCTCCAGCAGGTCAGGGCACAAGCCAATTGCAGCACTGCGTTCCAAAATTAACAGAAACTTTCTTTATACTGGCCAGATGGTTGTCATTGAGAAGATCCTATAATTTTGCTTCCCCTCAAGTGGAGGATGGTGACTCTTACCCGGTATGTTTGTACCGTATAAACAGTGCCAGGAGGACATCTGGAATGCAAATGATCCAGAGCAGGATTCTCATAGTCTCACAGCCACTGGTCAACTCTTTTTTTAAAAAAAAATCTTTATTGAAATAATTCGCATACCATAAAATTTGCCCATTGAAAGTGTACAAGATAATAGTTGTTTAGTATATTTACAGAGTTGTACAGTCATCACTCCAGTCAGTTTTAGAACATTTTCATCACCCCAAAAAGAAACCCAGTACCCATTAGCAGTCCCTATCTGTAATCTGGAGCTCTGATGGTGTAGTGGTTAAGAGCTCAGCTGCTAACCAAAAGGTTGGCAGTTCAAATCTACCAGTCACTCCTTGGAACCCTGTGGGGCAGTTCTGCTCTGTCCTAGAGGGTCACTATGAGTCGGAGCTGACTGGACAACACCTAATAACAACAACCACCACCTGCAATCTAGCATCAGGAATCGCCTAGATTCCCGAGGGACAAGAATCAGAATCAGCATGAAGTGCCAACTTTTTCACCATTTTTGACACCAGCCATGCCTCCCACGACACTCTACTTCTCTGCTGGGTTTGATAATTCGTTGCACTGGCCACACAGAACTCACAGACCGTACTCACAATTATGTGATTTATGAAAGTAACAGGTTACAACTCAGGATCAGGATCAACATGGAAGTAACAAGGTACAACACAGGAGACAGGAGACAGTTCGTCAATCAGGACAGCTTCCATCCAAGACAGCTCTCAGCTCCTTATCTGTGCCTGCAGGCAGGACCTTCTCTTGGCCATGCCAGCCAGTGGCCCTTCTCTCAACTGGGCCTCGCCTCTGCTGCTGGGCCCTTCGGGGCCTCTGCCCTGCTTGGGCAAGTGTTACAGTTCTTTTGGTGCCACCAACAAGTGCCCAGAAACACCCCACTGTGCCAGCAAGCCTCCTGGGCACTCAACTCTCTTTCCGTGGTCCAGCAAGCACCACTGCAGCTATATCCCTACCCCGTGGTTCCCACTGCTCTCGTACTGCTACTGCCATCTCATGCCATCTTCAGTATTACAGCTCTTGACCTGTATTACAGCTCTTTTAGGAGGTTCCCTCTCTCCCATTGCTTCTCTCTAAAAACCTCTCCCCAGTTGGCTGCTTATATAAACAAACTCCTTATCAATTTCAAGGCATAGCCCTCCCAGCCAGGCCACAAACTGACAAATCCCCACAAGGTCACTTAATCCTATTGGGTGGTTTAGCACCTTATTTGCATAGTAAACTGACCAATCCCTGCAAACTGTGTACAATAGACTAATCACAGGGCAGGTTGTGGCCCAACCAACCAGTTTTAGCAGAATTATAAACTCAAGGCCAGAAAGGCCATATATAAGAGAAACCAATTGCGCCGCATTACTCATTCTCCAACCCACCACCCCACCCTAGGCAGCTACTAGTCTTCTGTCTGTAAAGATTTGCTTACACTGGGCATTTCAGATAAATAGAATCATACAATATGTGATCTTTTCTGATGGCTTATTTTACTTAGCTTTTTTTTGGTTCATCCATGTTGCAGTATGTATCAATACTCATTTCTTTTTGTGGTTGAATAATATTCCATTGTATGGATATACCACTTTTGTTTATTCATGTGTTGGTGGACATTTGGGTTGCTTCCATTTTTTGACTACTGTGAATAATGCTGCTATGAACGTTCATGTACAGGTTTTTGTGTAGACATGTGTTTTCATTTCTCTTAGGTATATACCTAACAGTGGAGTTGTTGGGTCATATGGTAACTCTTTGTTTAGCAGTTGGAGGAATTGCCAACTGTTTTCCAAAGTGCAGCACCATTTTACATTCTCAGGAGTGAATGAGGGTTCCAGTTTTTTTCCACATCCTTGTCAACACTTGTTATTGTCTGTCTTTTTGAATATGGCCATCCTAGTGGGTGTGAAGTGGTATCTCTTGGTGGTTTTGATTTCTGTTTCCCAAAGGACTAATAAGTGGAGCCCTGGTGGTGCAGTGGTTAAGCATTTGGCTGCTAACCAAAACGTTGACAGTTGGATTCTACCAGCTGCTCCCTGGAAACCCTATGGGGCAGTGTCTACTCTGTTCTGTAGGGTCGCTATGAGTGGGAATCCACTCTACAGTAATGGGTTTGGTTTGGTTTGAGGATTAAAGAAAGGAGCCAGGGAGGTAGCAAGGGTAACGAGAGCCCAGGGGCAATCTCTAAATTACGACCCCCTCCAATTCAAGTGCCCAGGGTAAGTCTCTAAATTGTGCCCTCCCCAAATTTCGAGATGAATAGACATCAATAACAGCACCAAAAAGGAGAAGTTGAGCGCCCGCAACCCACGCGCAATTTCCCATCACGGCCTGCAGCCCCGGCTGCAAGTGGGCTAACAGGCGAGCTCCGGGGGTGCCTAGGCAGTGGCACAAGTGGCGCCTCCAGGCAGGTGAATCATCCCGGCAGACACCTAGGGCCACAGCAGCAGAGAGCAGCGCCAAGACATGGCTGAAGCAGATGCAGACTTTCTGTAGCAGCTCAAGTCCTGCGTAGTTTGGTCTTGGATGTATCTCTGGACTGTATGGTGTCACTTCCTCTGACAGTGTCACCCAGTGCTGTCTGCATCCCCTGCATCTCACTAGTGAAGCCACTGGTGTCCCGTTGAACTTGTGCCCTGGGAGCAATTCCCCTTCTCTCCCCCCACAACCGCCTCTGAAACGAGCCCTGGTTGCGCAGTGGTTAAGAGCTCGGCAGCTAATTGAAAGGTTGGCAGTTCAAACCCACCAGCCACTGCATGGGTGAAGTATATGGCAATCTGCTTCTGGAAAGATTTACAGCCTTGGAAACCCTATAGGGTAGTTCTACCCTGTCTTATAGGATTGCTATGAGTCAGAATCGACTTGATGGCAGTGAATTTTATTAAAAACAATAAACCCATTGCTGTCAAGTCAGTTCCTACTCACGGTGACCCCATGTGTTACAGAATGGAACTGAGTTCCATAGGGTTTTCTTGGCTGTAATCTTTACAGAAACAAATCGGCAGGCCTTTCTTCTATGGCACCACTGAATAGATTTGACCCGCCAACTTTTTGGTTAATAGTCAAGTGCAAAACTGCCCATTTTTTAATTGGGTTATTTTTCTTTTTATTATTGAGTTGTAAGAGTCCTTTATATATCTAGATACAAGTCCTTTATCAGATATATGATTTACAGATATTTTCTCCTGTTTCATAGGTTTTCTTTTCACTTTCTTGCTAGTATCATTTACAACACAAAAGTTTTTAATTTTGATGTAGTCCATTTTGTCAATTTTTCTTTTATTGCCTGTACTCTTGGTGTCATATCTAAGAAACCATTGCCTAATCCAAGGTCAAAGATTTACGCCTGTTTTTTCCTAAGTGTTTTATAGTTTTAACTCTTACATTTAGGTCTTTGATTCATTTTTAATTAAATTTTGCATATCATGTGAGGTACAGCATTCTTTTACGTGTGGTCAACTGTTTATGCAGTTCATGGTTTCAATAACAGGGTCCTGGGCCAGTACTATATTTGAGTGGCTAAGTGCAAAAGGTTTGAGTCAGAAAGCCTTGAATTCAAACCTTTGCTCTACTACTTACTAGTGCTGACACCTTGGGCAAGTTACTTAAATTAATCCTCCTGAGCTTCAGTTTTAAAATGACAGCAATAATAATAGCCATACCTAAGTTTGTTGTGAGGATTGACGTGTATATGAACATGCCTGAGTAGCTGTTTTGATTAATGATGCCAGGAAAATTCAATCTCTTTGTATTTAGCCTTTCTATGTGCAAATTGTGGCTCCTGTGGCTTCTGAGAGTGTATGTACCCAAAATTCCTTAAATCCCCCTTTTGGAGGTCAGAAAGGTATAAATTATAAAGGAAAAGTTTCAAATAAACTCAATCAGAATTTTGAAGTTGATGCTACAGGACTATGACAGTCATATGGCCCCCTTTTGGATGAATGATAATTCTAAATCATGTAATTCTTTGTACCACTGGTCTGTACTTTTGCTTCCAGCAAAAAATAATAATTTAAGAAACTTAAGAGGTCTTAGACCATTTCCTCATTGGCACCCCATCAGAAGCAGTACCAGCTTTCCCATTGATTCTGATGTGTGATGTGGTTGGAGATATCAGGAGTGATCCATGGAGTCTTTTATGTCATTGAAGTGGTCTGTGGGTTGAGGAAGCCTGAGGACCATTGTTTTCAGACTGCACTCTCAGTGTTAGTCTTACCACTTCTTGTTGCCATTACTTTCATCTTGTGTAGATTGAACAAAAGCCAGTGAAATTCCACTAGAAACAGATTTGAGACAGACGGTAAAACAGGTTAACTATTGTTAGACACAAGACAGATGAAGGAGACAAAAGGGAAGGGATGTTCAAAAAACACCATGACACTGTACTAGGACATTTCTCTCCCTGGATTCATTTTCATGTTGGCTTGTAGAGTGTGTGGCAGTACAAGGAGAGATGGAGAAATGGATAATGCTTATAGAGTTAGCTAGAGAGAGGGCTGATCTTTTTCAGTATTCCTATCACATTGAGAGAAGCAAAATATCATTAGCTTGAGAATCTACTCCATTTCCTTCAGATGGAATTGTTTCTGTATACTGTATTTTTTTGCAAATAATGCATGCATTATATTTTTTTGCCAACCGTGCACCCCCCCATTATTTTCAGAAGTACACTATGCCAGTTTTCTTTTTTTTTTTTTTTAAACACATTGTTGACTTCAGTTTCTATTTCTGATTATATGGGAAATTCACATATTACTTGAAATTTAAGCCAGAAGTATTTACCAGTAGATCAAAAGTGTATATACAAAATTTAACTTTTGTAATTTCCTGGTAAAATATCATCGTCATTCTCGTGAATGGAACAGTGGGATGCCATGTTGAAACCAAAGAGTGTGAATGCATGAAGAACTACGAATTATTAAGTAGGAAATGATCCTAGGCCTAAAACTAAAAGAACAAGATTTGTGTATATTTTATTGCTTTTATAAATCTCAAACTGAAACATGATTATGATCAAAAGTAACATTTTTGGACTATTTTTACACACGTAAGCAGGAGATTAAAGAAAATGAACAGAACGAAAGAAAATAAACAGAATGATATGATTTACCTGTAATATAGGAGGACCAGTGAATAAGACCAAAATTCACTTCTGGAAATGTTATGAGACATGCACGGTATATGCATGGGCACACTGTCCTAGAACTGTTTTTACTTAATTTCATCATTTCCACACATTACATGTGGGCGAGTTATTTGCCCAAGACAAGGATGGCTTTGTCTTGAATTTTAAATTCCAGAGGAATGGTTTCAACAAACCGCCTTCAACACTTTAATAGCCCTCACTCATTTCTCATCCATTCAAGAAACACTTACAGAGCACAATCTTCTTATCAGATCCTGTGTAGGTGTTGGGATAACTGTACTGAGTAAGACAAGATCCTTGTTCTCAAGGAGATCATTGTTAAGTGCCATTGAGTTGGCCCCAACTCATAGTGACCCTGTGTACACAGAATGAAACGCTGCCTGGTCCTGCGCCATCCTCACAATCTTTGTTATGCTTGAGCCCATTGTTGGCAGCCACTGTGTCAGTCCATCTCGTTGAGGGTCTTCCTTTTCTTTGCTGACTGTCTGCTTTACCAAGCATGATGTCTTTCTCCAGGGACTGATCCCTCCTAATAACATGTCCAAAGTATGTGAGATGAAGTCTCACCATCCTTGCTTCTGTTGAGCATTCTGGCTGTACTTCTAAGACAGATTTGTTCTTCTGGCAGTCCACGGTGTATATTCAGTATTCTTCATCAAGACAATAATTCGAAGGCATCAATTCTTCTTTTGTCTTTCTTATTCATTGTCCAGCTTTCACATGCATATGAAGTGATTGAAAACACCTTGGCTTGGGTCAGGGGCACCTTAGTTTTTAAAGAGCATCTTTGCTTTTTAACACTTTAAGGAGATCTTTTGCAACACATTTGCCCAATGCTGTGCTTTCTTTGATTTCTTGACTACTGCATCCATGCGTGTTGATTGTGGAGCCAAGTAAAATGAAAGATCATAGTCTAGTAGAAATGCTTCTCAACCATGAAAATTCCCTACCAGCTAAATTAATTATTTTGACCTATAAGCTTTCAGGTGATTGTCCCTAGGCTGTGGCCTGACAAGGTTTAGAGGGACCACACTGCATATAGATGGTCCCTAAGGGTGGTTAGGTGTTACCTATCACCCTCTGGTGTCTTTACTGGGATTTTTTTTTATTTTTATTTTTCCTGTACAAAAATTTATACATATATAGTTATGTGACTCTAATTGCTCTCCCCATACTGTGACAGTACACTCCTCCTTTCCACCTCTGATTCCCCATGTCCATTCAACCAGCTCCTAACCCTCTGTGCCTTCCCATCTCACCTCTGGACAGAAGCTGCCCGTTTAGACTCTTATATCTACTTGAGCTAAGAGGCACACTCCTCACGAGTATCACTTGATGTCCCACAGTCCAGTCCAATCCCTGTCTGAAGAGTTGGCCTTGGAAATTGTTTTAGTTCTGGGCTGATAGAAAATCCAGGGGCCATGCTTTCCGGGGTTCCTCCAGTCTCAGACCGTTAAGTCTGGTC
>NW_004443986.1:16847471-16850074 GCF_000243295.1 Trichechus manatus latirostris
GCTTTGGTTTAGTCCAGTTGTGCTGACTTCCCCTGTAGTGTGTGCTGTCCTTCCCTTCACCTAAGATAATTCTTATCTACTATCTAGTTAGTAAGTAACCCTCACCCTCCCTCCCCACCCTCATAACCAGCAAAGAATGTTTTCTTCTGTGTTTAAACCTTTTCTTGAGTTCTTATAATAGTGGTCTTATACAGTATTTGTCCTTCTCTGACTGGCTAAATTCACTCAGCATGATGCCCTCCAGATTCCTCAATGTTATAAGATGTTTCACGGCTTCATCGTTGTTCTTTATCGTTGCATAGTGTTCCATTGTGTGGATATACCATCATTTGTTTATCCATTCATCTGTTGATGGGTGCCTAGGTTGTTTCCATCTTTTTGCTGTTGTGAACAGTGCTGCAATGAACATGGATATGCATATATCTATTCATGTGACAGCTCTTATTTCTCTAGGATATATTCCAAGCAGCAGGATAGCTGCGTATGGTACTTCTGTTTCTAGTTTTTTAAAGAAGCGCCAAATCGATTTCCAAAGTGATTGTACCATTGTACATTCCCACCAACAGTATATAAGTCTTCCAGTCTCTACACAGTCTCTCCAGCATTTATTACTTTGTGTCTTATGGATTAATGCTAGCCTTGTTGGGGTGAGATGATATCTCATTGTAGTTTTGATCTGCATTTCTCTAAAGGCTAATGAGCGTGAGCATTTCTTCATATGTCTGTTAGCTGCCTGAATATCTTCTTTGGCGAAGTGCCTGTTCATATCCTTTGCCCATTTTTTAGCTGGTTTATTTGTGTTTTTGTTGTTGAGGTTTTGCAATATTTTATAGATTTTAGAGATTAGACACTGACTGGATTTGTCGTAGCCAAAATTTTTTCCCAATCTGTAGGTTGTCTTTTTACTCTTTTGGTGAAGTCTTTTGATGAGCATAAATGTTTGATTTTTAGGAGCTCCCATTTATCTAGTCTCTCTTCTGGTGCCTGTGCATTGTTACTTACAGTTCGTATTGTGTTTATGCCATGTATTAGGGCTCCTAGCATTGTCCGTGTTTTTTCTTCCATGATCTTTATCGTTTTCGATTTTATGTTTAAGTCTTTGATCCATTTTGAGTTCGTTTTTGGGCATGGTTTGAGATATGGGTATTGTTGCAGTTTTTTGCAGATGGATATCCAGTTATGCCAGCACCATTTGTTAAAGAGACTGTCTTTTCCCCAATTAACGGACTTTGGGCCTTTGCCAAATATCAGCTGCTCATAGGTGGATGAATTTATGTCTGGATTATCAATTCTGTTTCATTGGTCTTTGTATCTGTTGTTGTACCAGTACCAGGCTGTTTTGACTACCGTGGCAGTATAATAGATTCTAAAATCAGGTAGTGTGAGGCCTCCCACCTTATTCTTCTTGAGTAACACTTTACTTATTCAGGGCCTCTTCCCTTTCCACATGAAGTTGGTGATTTGTTTCTCCATCTCATTAAAAAATGCTGGTGGAATTTTGGATCGGGATTGCATTGTATCTGTAGATCACTTTGGGTAGAATTGACATTTTCACAATGTTGAGTCTACCTATCCATGAGCAAGGTATGTTTTTCCACTTATGCGAGGTCTCTTTTGGTTTCCTGCAGTAGTGTCTTATAGTTTTCATTGTACAGATCTTTTATGTCTCTGGTTAGATTTATTCCTAAGTATTTTATCTTTTGGGGGGCTATTGTAATGGCATTGATTTAGTTATTTCATCTTCAAAGTTCTTTTTCTTGGTATAGAGGAATCCAACTGATTTTGATATGTTTATCTTGTATCCTGATTGTTTCCTGAAATCTTCACTTAGTTCCAGTAGTTTTCTTGTGGATTCTTTGGGGTTTTCTGTGTATAAGATCATATCATTTGCAAATAGATATACTTTGACTTCTTCCCTACCACTTTGGATGCCTTTTATTTCTTTTGTCTAGCCTAATTGCTCTGGCTAGGACCTCCAGCACAATGTTGAATAAGAGTGGTGATAAAGGGCGTCCTTGTCTGGTTCCCGTTCTCAAGGAGAATGCTTTCAAAGTCTCTCTATTTCGGATGATATTGGCTGTTGGCTTTGTATAAATGCCCTTAATTGTATTGGGGAATTTCCCTTCTATTCCTATTTTGTTGAGAGTTTTTATCATGAATGGGTGTTGGACTTCGTCAGATGCCTTTTCTGCATCGATTGTTAAGATCATGTGGTTCTTGTCTTTTGTTTTATTTGTGTGATGGATTACAATGGTTGTTTTTTTAATGTTGAACCGTGCCTGCATGCCTGGTGTAAATCCCACTTGAACATGGTGAGTTATTTTTTTGATATGTTGCTGAATTCTATTCACTAGAATTTTGTTGAGGATTTTTGCATCAATGTTCATGAGGGATATTGGTCTGTAATTTTTTTGTGGTATCTTTAACTGATTTGGGTATCAGGGTTATGCTGGTTTCATAGAATGTGTTTGGGAGTATTCCATCCTTTTCTATGCTCTGAAACACCTTTAGTAGTAGTGGTGTTAACTCTTCTCTGAAAGTTTGGTAGAATTCTCCAGTGAAGCCATCCAGGCCAGGGTTTTTTTTTGTTGGGAGTTTTTTAA
>NW_004443986.1:16851112-16883449 GCF_000243295.1 Trichechus manatus latirostris
TGTATTGACCCTTTAATCATTATATAGTATCCTTCCTTATCCTTTGTGGTGGATTTTACTTTAAAGTCTATTTTGTCAGAGATTAATATTGCCACTCTTGCTCTGTTTTGAATGTTGTTTGCTTGATATATTTTTTTCCATCCTTTGAATTTTAGTTTGTTTGTGTCTTTAAGTCTAAGGTATGTCTCTTGTAGGCAGCATATAGATGGATCGTGTTTTTTTTATCCAATCTGCCACTCTCTGTCTCTTTATTGTTGCGTTTAGTCCATTTACATTCAGTATAATTATTGATAGGTATGAGTTTAGTGCTGTCATTTCGATGTCTTTTTTTGTATGTTGTTCACAGTTTATTTGTTCCACTTAATTTTCTGTGCTGTGTCATTTTTCTTTATGTATTTTTTTCATCTTTTTCATTGTTGTTGATTTTGTGTTTCCTGAGCCTTTATATTTTTCTAGTTTTTTATTTTGACTTGTAGGTTTGTTAGTTTCCGTTGTGGTTACCTAAATATTTACCCCTATTTTTGTAAGTTTATACCAGTCTTTTATTTCTTTAAATAGCCTTGACTTCCTCTCTGTATGCAAAACTATCTCTACATTTTTTAAGTCCCTCTTTTTTGTGTTAATGTTGTCATCTTTTACATATTGATATCTGTTTCTCTATTTTCAGTATTTTAGCTTTGATTTACTTTTGTGACTTCCCTATCTGGGTTGATATCTGGTTGCTCTGTCCTGTGTTCTAGTTTCGGTTGTTATCTGACTCCCTTTAGTATTTCTTGTAATTTTGGTTGGGTTTTTGCAAATTCCCTAAACTTCTGTTTATTTGGAAATGCCCTAATTTTGCCATCATATTTGAGAGACAATTTTGCTGGATATATAATTCTTGACTGGCAGTTGTTTTTCTTCAAGGCTTTATCATGTCATCCCATTGCCTTCTTGCCTGCATGGTTTCTGCTGAGTAGTCCGAGTTTATTCTTATTGACTCTCCTTTGTAGATGACTTTTCGTTTATTCCTAGCTGCGCTTAAAATTCTCTCTTTATCTTTGGTTTTGGAAAGTTTGATTCTAATATGTCTTAGTGACTTTCTTTTGGGATCTACCTTATGTGGGGATCAATGAGCATCTTGGACAGATACCTTCTCATCTTTTATGATATCAGGGAAGTTTTCTGCCGACAAATCTTCTACAGTTCTCTCTGTATTTTCTGTTACCCCCTGCTGTTCTGGTACTCCAATAACTCATAGGTTATTCTTCTTGACAGAGTCCCACATAATACTTAGAGTTTCTTCATTATTTAAATCCTTTTATCTGATTTTTCCTCAAATAAGTTGATGTCAAGTGCTTTATCTTCAATCTCACTAATTCTGACTTCCATTGCCTCAGTTCTGCCCTTGTGACTTTCTATTGAGTTGTCTAATTCTGAAATTTTATTGTTAATCTTCTGATTTCTGCTTGCTGTCTCTATGGATTCTTGCAGCCTATTAAATTTGTCATTATGCTCTTCTCTAATCTTTTTAATTTTCTCTATTGCATGTTCTGCGTTTTGCTTAATTTCCTTCCTAATTTGTTGAAGAGTTCTGTATATTAATCTTTTGTACTCTGCCTCCGGTAATTCCAAGAGATTTTCCTCCTCTGGAAAATTTCTAGATTCTTTATTTTGGGAGCTTGCTGAAGCCTTCATGGATTGCCTCTTTATGTTATTTGATATTGACTGTTGTCTCTGAGTCATCAATAAGTTATTATATTTATTTAGTTTATGTTTGCTTACCGTGTCCTAACTTCTTATTTTGTTTTGATATGCCCAAATAGGCTGCTCGTATGAGCTAGTTTGATTATTGGCACCTTTGAAGCTTTAATGTCCTGTCACTAGGTGGTTTGATCTGTTACTAGGTATCTGAGCTCATGAGTCCACCCACTCCTCCTGTATGGATTCAGCTCAGGTGCCCAGGTAGATAGCCACAAAGTGTGTGGTGTAGGCTCTCACTTACAATCCTAGACAGGCATGGGTGATTGGTGTAGGCACAGGCATCTGGCTGCAGCAGGGGGACACACTCTGAGCAAGGCAGGGGCTGACGGCCGCCCCCGAGTGTCCAGGAGGAAGGCACGTCCCTGTTCCCTAGAGCACGTAGGTGGGTGGTTTTGCATCCGGACTATGAGTAGCTAATGCTGTTGGCTGTAAAGACGGGGGGGGCATCTCTTATTCATGGGCCTCTCTCGAAGGTAGCTAGGTGGCATGGGTGGAGCCATCAGTCCTCAGGCCCCTGATGTGGGTAGGTGAAAACCCTGCTTAATGGGCAGAGCAGTGTCAAATGTCAAGAACCTGCCACTTCATAGCTGAAACAGTTGAAGTTAGAGTTCCGGTATATACCCTGTTGTACTGCAGTAATGAGGGCCTGTGCTGTTGAGATGGGCCCACACAAGTCTATGCAGGGGGAAAGGCACTCAGAGTCTGTGGATCACTTATGCTTGTGCCTAGGCAAAGGAGCTGTGCCTACCCTGGGTTCCTGGCTTAGAGGAGCCGGCAGTTTATTTTTTCCCGTTTGTTAATTTGTTCACTCTCCAAGGCAGGGAGAATGGCTCCGGGCTTGTGACGGATCCTACTTCTGGCTCAGGGGACTCAGCAATTGCTGAAGCCAGTCCGGGACCCAGTGCAGAGCAGGGAGCCGGGAGGTAAATGGGAGAGAGGTTTTCCCCTAAGCGTGGTGTTTTCTACCCGTGCGGCAGGCCGTACATGATTACTTACCTTTCACCGATGAGGGCTGCTTCTCATTGGTTCTGGGTGGCTGTGCAGACTCTCTGGCACTGGGTCTCCCCCAGTGCGGAAAACCCACCTCCTGAGCACTGCCACTTGCCTGCCTCACCACTCACCCATGAGCTGATCAGGCCTGAAGGGCTCAGGCTCTCACCAGGTCAGGTCTGGCAACTCCCCACTGCTTCCGAACCGTCATTCCCTTTCCCTGCCACTCAGTCCGGTTCCTCAACTCTGCCTTTGATGTTCAGGGCTCCCAGATTGCCATATATGATCTAATCACTTGTTTTTTTGGATCTTTGTTGTAAGAGGGTCCATTGGAAGCGTCTGACTACTCCACCATCTTGGCCCTGCCTCTTTACTGGGATTTTAAAGGCGATTTTGGGGCACCTCTAACAGGCTGGAATGTTAAATCTTTGTCATCTAGGTTGGCATTGCTAATGTCCTGCTGCTTTGCTGCCTCTACTGGCCAGTATGCATGACTTGAATGGAGACTAAGTTTTCAACTTCTGAGGCCATTGTTGTTAGGTGCCACTGAGTTGATTTTTGACTTATAGCAGCCTCACGTGATGGAGTAGAACTACCCCATAGGGTTTCCTAGCCTGTAATCTTTATGGAAGCAGATTGCCAGGTCTTTCTTCCACAGATTGGCTGGGTGAGTTTGAACTGCCAACATTTTGGCTAGCAGCCAGGCACTTAACCTGTGCCACCAGGGCTCTTTGAGTCCAGTTTAAGCAGCCAGAAATTTAGTAGGAAGAAGGTAAAGAGAAGTAGATATAAAATTGGCCAAAGGAAACACCCATACCTTTGTCAAAAAAAAAAGTAGAGACAGCTGCTTTTCAGGAGCGGTCAGGGTAAACTTCATGGAGGAGGTGGAACTGAAGGGTGAGTAGAATTGGCCTAGAAACAGGGAGGAAGATTGAGGGAACTACTGGGGAACAGAAGTGACCCTCACTGAAGAAAGCAGTAGGACTGAAAAGAAGAGTTTGTTTCTGGGAGCAGGAGGAAATACTGAGGTGTCGTTAGGGTGGGCTTAGATTAGTAAGCCAAGTCTGAGAGTTTAGAGTTGGTGTGGCAGGGAGTCACTCCTGAGTTTCCGAATAGGGAGAAAGAGCTGGTAAAAACAGTATTTAAGGAAGATTAAGCTAGTTGAAACATGATGAGGGAGGTGGGAGAGCTGAAATAAAAGGGTGAGATATGAGGGAAGGGGAGGAAGGAGGTATTATCCCCCATTTCACCGATGAATAAACCGAGGCTTATAAGATAACTTATTAGAGACACACAGTGAATAAGTCTTCAGCCAGCTGTGCCCGACTTCATGGCCTTCCTATGACTTAACACTCTGTGCCCCAGGGTGGGAGTAATGAAATGTTGAGACCAATAAGAAATGAGGGTGGCTAGGAGGACCTAGTGACTAACCTGGAGGGATGGGACAGAAGTGATCCTTAGGTTTGGCACTTGGATGATGAAAGGAAGCTGAGACTTGCTGAGAGAGACATTAGAGTCAGGAGAAAGGTGATAATGTTAAACCTGGAAGGAAATTTATAAATTGGGAAATAATGCCCAAAGGAATTGACATGTTTGAGATGACACATCTGGGTGTTATGAGTCTGAACATGCACCAAGGTTTCCTAACTATTCTCTTGAGTAAGGTGATGGTAGGACATGTAAGAGACACTGTCCAGAACAAATAAGTATCCAGCTCGACAGCCCAAAGCACACAGGAGAGATGACACACAACAGC
This sequence comes from Trichechus manatus latirostris, assembly GCF_000243295.1. NCBI lineage: Eukaryota > Metazoa > Chordata > Mammalia > Sirenia > Trichechidae > Trichechus > Trichechus manatus. The sequence continues at coordinate 16,855,602 of NW_004443986.1, forward strand.
TTTTAATAGAAGGTTCTAAAGAGAATTTGATGTAATGCATTATAGTTACAGTTAGTCTCATCACCATCTGTATGCCTGACTCCCTACTAGGCTAGCACTCCTTGAGGTCTGGCATCTTCTTTTCTCTATATCTCCAAGCCTGGCAAAGTATACTTGCTCAAAAACTCTTTGTGAATTAATTAATGATGAGTTAAGTAGATTGTAAATTTTTTTTTTTTTTAATTGTACTTCAGGTGAAGGCTTACAGAACAAATAGTTTCTCATGAAACGGTAGTTACACATATGTTTTATGACATTGGTTAACAACCCCACAACATATCAACCGTCTAACTTCTCAACCTTTTTTTTTTTAGTGAAAATACACATAGCCAAAGATAACACCATTTCAAAAATTTCTACATGCACAGTTCAGTGACATTGACTACACTCTTCGAATTGTGCTGTTATTCTCACTTAAGATGAAGGCTTACAGAACAAAATAGTTTCTCATTTAACAGTTACTACAAATGTTGCCCTATGACAATGGTTAATAGGAGATTGTAAATTTAACTCATGCTTGGTTATTATCTGTTACCATGAGGGTTGTCTCGTCTTCTTTTTCCTTCCTCCTCAACCACAGCAAGAATCCTACTGACTGACCTGGCAGAGGAACCTAAGGCTTAGCTATCCATTGTCCTGTCTGGAGCCCTCCCAGGGAAGGCATCAGATAGGGTGGGGTGTGGCTGAGCACCCAGAGCTGGGCATTGGAAAACACCAAGGCTGTCAAGGTTAGAGGTCATATGAAATCAATAAGACCTGTGTTTTGCTTCAGTTTAATTTTTTTTGTCTATAAGCATACCATAATTTAGGGTGAATAAATGGAGTCTTCCTTTTTCTTTAGTGTTTTATTCATTCATTCATTTTGGTGAAAATATACACAACAAAATATGCGCCACTTCAACAATTTCAACATGTAAAATTCAGTGACATTGCTTACATTATTCAAGTTGTGCCACCTTTCTTGACAACCTTTTCCAAACGATTTCATCATCATTAACACAAACTCACTACCCCCTGAGATTCTCATCTATCCTTTCCAGTTGTTGTTGTCAATTTAATCATATACAGATAATTCTTTAAAAGAGTATAATGCTTAATGCAAACCTTCTTTTCTAATTCTATTATTTGGTTCAAATATGACTTCAGGGGATTGTTTCGGTTCAAGGTTTAGAGGTTTCCTCAGGATACTAGTTTCGGGGATCATTCCCCTCAATGGCTCTAGAAAGTCTGGATTCCATTAGAATTTGAAATTCTTAATAGGCAATATCTTAATTAAGGAGCCCTGGTGGCGCAGTGGTTAAGTGCTGGGCTACAAACCAATAAGTGGTTCGAACCCACCAGCCGTTCCACGGGAGAAAGATCTGGCAGTCTGCTTCCGTCAAGATTTACAGCCTTGGAAACCCGATAGGGCAGTTCTGCTCTGTCCTGTAGGGTCACTATGAGCTGGAATCGACTTGATGGCAATGAGTTTGGTTTTTTTGGTTATATATTTTAAAATGGAACTTGCCAGATAAATCCTGTTGTGCGAAGAGTCTGGGGGAAAATCCTGTGGTTTTTTGTTACTGTTTTTCTCTTTTATCTTGCCGCTTCATTATGAGGGCAGGTCCGGTTGGGTGGGATAATACAATAGCATAGGAGGCTAAAACTCTGAGAACCCTGTCTTTCTTGACAAAGGAACAGGTTAAAGGAGTTCGTGGAACAGGTTAAAGGAGTTCGTGGGAGCCAGAGAGTGTGAAGGAAATCTCTAAGAGGAGAGAGCTGGATTCCTAATTCTGTGTAGGAACCAACATAAGTCACATTCACACCCCAAGCTGTGTATGCATCGATCACACCCAAGGAAGCACAGCAAATGTTTTGAGAATATAAAATACCACCCAAATGTGAGACCAATCCTTGAGTGGCACGTTAGACACAACAGACTCAAACAGAATACATCCACTCCTCGTGTACTGACTGTCTCGTTATCGGATCTTTTGCATTTATGACAACAGTAAAAAAATCTCCTATCTATTTTGTGCTTTAATGATGTATGTCTGGCAGTAAGGAAGGCTGAGGTGTTCCCTTGTGGCCCTGCGTGTTCTGCTGTTTACCCCTCTGGTAACTATGGGTATAATAAACTTGCATTTAATCGTCTCCCTGACTCATATTTCCCACGTTGCCCCTGATTTGCTATGTTATACTCTCATTTCCCGTTGGCCAGGGCACTTCCACTGGTGTAAACAGTCATTGGCTAAAATTGCTGTCTGTTTCCTACAGCTCGAGTTTGCCAATTCCCCGCCTCTGAGTTGCTGGGAAACAGAATGTTAGCTAGTAACAATGGCTCTCACATGCCGTTGGCCATGGTGCCAGGAGCCGCTCTCTGGGAAGTTGGCCTGGGAGATTGGAGCTCTGTCTCCACATCCATCAGTAATGGCAGTTCCTGTGGTTGCTGCTTTGGCCTGAGTCCTGGTCAGGGTCTGCAGGAATGTGGGGTTCGGGGCTGGTGCAGAGGGCGGAGGGTGTTCTGTGGGAGTGGCTGGGCACTGCCCAGTGTCAGCTGGTTCTGTAGAACTGAGGGAAGAGTCCTTCCTTGGCCTGAACTTTGGAAGAGTAGCTGCCTATGGCAAGGGTTCTTGTCAGGCAGGAACCCTTGTAAGGGTGGTGGTGGGACCAAGGTGAATCTGTTAAGTGTTTGCCTGTGAGGACGGGTTAGAGATGGGATTTGGAACCCACATTTTAAACCTCAAGGTAGCATCTGGGGCTGTGCGGCTAGGGATCTCCAGGGTTTTCTAATATCCTTCTTGGGCTCGGTACCAATAGGAGTGTTTACAGCCCCACCCCAGCACAAACCTCTCCCTCAGAGTCTTTGTGTCAGAATTGTGGGCTAAGGGATGGGTGCCGGGGCTCCATTTTTGCATAATGCCAATTTTTGCGTAATGACCTGTCTTTGAAACCTAACCATGTTGGTAAGTGAAGATTGGGTGTATAATAGGTTTTGAAAACCCCCTCTGATCTAGAAATAACCACCCATAAAAGTCAAGATAGAACATGAGGTCTCTAACCAGATTGATTGCCTGCTAAAACAAACAAACAAAAACCAACTTTTTACAGGGGAATTTGACCAGGACTCAGAGTCTTATAATGTAATATTCAAAATATCCAGGACACCATCCAAAGTTACTTGACGTACCAAGAACCAGAAAAATCTGACCACTGCTCAAAGGAAAAGACGATGAATACAGGCTAAACCTGAAATGACTCAGAGGTTGGAATTATCAGAAAAAACTTTAAATCAAAGGAGCTACTATAACCTGCTCCACGAAGTATTGATAAACACTCTTGAACCAAATGCAAAGGTAGAAATTCTCAGTAGAGAAACAGAAGCTATAAAAAAGAGCCAAATTGAAGTTTACAACTAGAAAGTATAATACCTGTCATGGATTGAATTGTGTCCCCCAAAAATATGTGCATCAATTTGGCTAGGCCATGATTCCCAGTATTGTGTGATTGTCTACCATTTTGTCATCTGATATGATTTTCCTATGTGTTGTAAATCCTGCCTCTATGATGTTAATGAAGGGGGATGGGCAGAAGTTATGTTAATGAGGCAGGACTCAATCTACAAGATTGGATTGTGTCTTGAGCCAATTTCTTTTAGAATATAAAAGAGAGAAGTGAGCAGAGAGACAGGGGGACCTCATACCACCCAGAAATCAGTGCCGGGAGCAGAGCACATCCTCTGGATTCAGGGTTCCTGTGTGGAGAAGCTCCTAGTCCAGGGGAAGATTGATGAGAAGGACCTTCCTCCAGAGCTGACAGAGAAAGCTTTCCCCTGGAGCTGACGCCCTGAATTTGGACTTCTCGCTTGCTAGACTGTGAGAAAATAAATCTCTGTTTGTTAAAGCCATCCACTTGTGGTATTTCTGTTATAGCAGCACTAGGTAACTAAGACAATATCTGAAATAAGAATTTATTGGATGGGTTCAATAGAGGAATGGAGATGACAAAGGAAAGAGTGAACTTGAAGATAGATCAATAAAAATTATCCAGTCTGAAGAACAGAGAGAAAAAAGATTTAAAAAAAAGAAAACCTCAGAGACCTGTAGGACAATAATAGTAAGTCTAACATTCTGGGATTCCCAGAAGAATAAAAATACTGGTGAAGAAAAAAGATTTGAAGAAATAATGGCTGAAAACTTCCCAAATTTGGTAAAAGCTACAAGTATACAGACTCAAGAAGCTCAGCTAACTCTAAAACAGGAAAACCACGTTCTTTGTATTCGCTGAAAACCAAATTTAAAGAAAAATTTTGAAAGCAACCAGAAGAAAAAGATGTATTACACATAGAGAAACAACAGTTTCAATACCTGGGATTTCTCATCAGAAACCATGGAGGCTGGAGACAGTGGAGCATCATCTTTAAGGTATTGAAAGAAAAGAATTCTGTATTCAGCAAAATATCCTTCAGAAATGAAGGTGAAATAAAAATATTCTTAGATGAAGGAAAACTATTGAAAGGATATACTAAGGGCACTTCTTTAGGCTAAAGGGAATGATACCACGGGAAATTTAGAACATCAGGATTAAAGGAAGAGCAACAGAAATGATAAACATCTGGATAAATATAATAGACTATTTTTCTCCTCCTAAGTTCTTTAAGGAAACCCTGGTGGCATAGTGGTTAAGAGCTATGGCTGCTAACCACAAGGTTGGCAGTTCGAATCCACCAGGTGCTCCTTGGAAACCCTATGGGGCATTTCTGCTCTGCCCTGTAGGGTTGCTTTGAGTTGAAATTGACTCGATGGCTATGGGTTTGCTTTTTTTGGTTTTTAAGTTCTTTAAGATGTGTGTAACTGCTAAAAGCAAAAACTATAACATTGTCAGTGGGGAATTCAACATTAAGGGGGGAGATTAAAGGGACCTACATAGTTTTAGGTTTATACATTTTACTTGAAGTGGTAAAATATTAATTCTAAGTAGACTGAAAAGTTAGGTATGTATTTTATAATCTCTGAAACAACTAATAAAAAAAAATCAAGAAATATAGCCAAAAAATAAATTAATTAATTAAAACGTTGTTACGTGCCATTGAGTGGGTTCTGACTCAACGACCCTGTGTACAGCAGAATGAAACATGGCCCAGTCCTGCACCGTCTTCACAATCATTGCTGCGTTTAAGCCCATTGTTGCAGACGCTGTTAGTTCATCTCGTTGAGGGTCTTCCTCTTTTTTGCTGACCCTCTACCAAGCATGATGTCCTTCTCCAGGGACTGATCCCTCCTGATAACATGTCCAAAGTATGTGAGACATAGTCTTGCCATCCTTGTTTCTAAGGAGCATTCTGGCTGTACTTCTTCAAAGACAGATTTGTTCATTCCTCTGGCAGTCCGTGGTTTCAATATTCTTTACCAACATCATAATTCAAATGCAGCAATTCTTCTTTGATCTTCCTTATTCATTGTCCAGCTTTCGCATCATATGAGACTGTTGAAAATACGACAGCTTGGGTCAGGTGCACCTTCGTCCTCGAGGTGACATCTTTGCTTTTTAACACATTAAAATTTTAACTCATTAAAATGGAATCATATCATCCAAAAGAAGGCAGGAAAGGGGAAACAGCAACAAAAAATAGTATTGTAATGATATTAATTAATAATAGATGTAAGTGGTCTAAATAGACCACTTAAAATTGATAGGTTGGATTAAAAAAAAGACCAAACTATGTGCTGTCTACAAGAAACCCTTCTTTAAATATACAGACATAGATTAAAAGTAAGAGTGGGGAAAGATATACCATGCAAACACTAATTAAAAGAAAGCTGGGTTGGCTATATTAATTTCAGACAAAGTAGATTTCAGAACAAGGAAAGCTGCAAGGGACAATAAAGAGGAATGTTGCATGATTGTAAAAATATCAGTTCATCAAGAAGACAGCAGTCCTAAATGTGTATGCATCTAAAAGTGTCATCAAAATATATGAAGCAAAAACTGATAAATTGAAAGCAGAAAGAGACAAATCCACAATCACACTTGAAAACTTCAACATTCTTTCAGTAATCCATAGAACCAAACCCAAAACCAAACCGATTGCCATCAAGTCACTTCTGACTCATAGCAACCCCAAAGGGTTTCCGAGCCTGTAAATCTCTACAGAAGCAGACTGCCATGTCTTTCTCCTGAGGAGCTGCTGGTGGTTTTGAACCACTAGCCTTTCAGTTAGCAGTCAGTTGCTTTAACCACTGCGCAACCAGGGCTCCTTAATTCATAGAACAGTAGATAGTAAATCAGCAAGGATATAGAAGATTTGTATACTATCAATCAACTTGACCTAATTGACATTTATAGAATAATCCACCAAACAAGAGCAGAATACTGCACTTTTTTTTCAGATGCGCCTGTAATATTTTCCAAGATAGACCACATACTGGGCCGTATAAAAACCTTAGCAAATTTAAAAGAATGTTCTGTGTCTAAATGGAATTAAGCTAAAAATAAGTAACAGAAAGATGTGGAAAATCCCCAAATATTAAGAAATTAAACAGTACACCTCAGAGTAACCCATGAGTCAACGAGAAAGTCTCCAAGAAAACTGGAAGATATTTTGAACTTAACAAAAATGAAAACACAACAGTGATTGCCTAGGGGTAAAGGATGGGGGAGGGTTTGACTACAGAGGGGTAGCACAAAGGAATTGAGATGGAAAGGCAATGAAAATTTTCTGTATCTTGATTATTGTGGTGGTGGTTGGAGGACTGTATTGTTATCAAAATTCAGAACTGTTCACCAAAGAAGGAATTTCATTGTATGTAAATTAAAAATACATTTTTTTAAGTTTTAAAAGCATCTGTTTAATGGAGTGCAGTTTTTTATAGGAATGTGTTTGGATGAGCTATTTGTCATGAGGCTGCTTAAAAAAGGGAAGCTACAGTATTTTTTCTTCAGATGTGAGTATGACTCACAATGAATCATTTTTTTGGTTTGGTTTGGATTTTTAAAGGAAAAAGAATATCTCCTTTTAGAAATTTGATTTAAAAATGGTGGCTGCTGTTGTGAACTAAAAAGGGAAGAATTTATAGTGCAAAATAAACATGAGCTGTGCCAGATTAGATCCGAATATAAGTGTGCTTTTTTTTTTTTTTTAAGAAAATTATTTGAAAAAATATATAGTTCAGCATTAGTTGAGCTGGAAGAACTCTTGGCTAAAGTTAAAGTGAATTTTAGAAGCAATTGCTTATCAATTAAATTGTTATTGTTGTTCTTGCCATCCAGTCGATTCCGACTCATGGTGACCCCATGTGTGCAGAGTGGAACTGCTACATTGGATTTTCAAGGCTATGAGCTTTTCGGAAGCATATCACCAGGCCTGTCTTCTGAGGCACCTCTGGATGGGTTCGAACTGCCAACCTTTTGGCTAGTAGTTGAGCTCTTAACCGTTTTCACCACCTACCCATTGCCCTCGAGTCACTTTTGTCTCATTGTACCCTATGTGTTGGAGTAGACTCGATGGCAACCACCGAAGGACTCCATTAATTAAGTATAGAAAGGCATTTGCACTAAGTGGGAAAAGAACTGGCTGGTAGCAGTTTTAGAATAATGATCTTCAGAACATGGAACTTTGTAGATCCCTGGGAGGAAAAAGAGGGACCATGACTTACCTGTAGCTGTGGTAACTTTCAAGCAGCCCTAGTGGCGCAGTTGTTAGAGAGCTTGGCTGCTAACCGAAAGGTTGGCGCTTTTGAACCCACCAGCCGCTCCAAGGGAGAAAGATGTGGCAGTCTGCTCCCGTAAAGATTTACAGCCTCAGAAACCCTATGGGGCAGCTCTGCTTTGCCCTGTCGGGTAGCTATAAGTCAGAATGGACTTGCCGGCAGTGGGTCTTTGGTATAGTAACTTTCAAGTAACACTGCCCATAAATTTACTTCTTATTGATCTGACAAAATCTGTTATCCCAAATCCTTTCCATTTATAATCCCCAAACAAATCATATTTTTAAAAAACAGAAAAATGCCTATTAAATATAATAATCCTGGAGATAAATGGTGGGAATGCCTTTTTCCCTTCCCCAAAGGATTAGGAAGCAGCACTTTATTACCTTATCCTTTGACCTTCAACCTCCTAAGAATGCCCTTCCTTCTCATACCCACCCATCAGAGTCAGATTTGATCCCCCTCTTCTGTGAAGTCTTCCTGGCTCACTCTAGCTCTTCTTTCAGCTCTTATTTTCTCTATGTTTTTCTGAACACTTAGTCATTTTCTGTCTTCAGTTGTTACCTGACAAGCCCATAGGCCTTCTTTCTTGGCAAATACTGTAGCTTCTTAACTGATTCCGTGACCACTTTGGAGCTGGTGATATAGACCAAAGGTCAGCAAGCTTCTGTAAAGGACCAGATAGTAAAAACTTTAGACTTTTAGGTCATACAGCCTCAACTCTGCAGTTGTTAGCAACAAAGCAAACATAGACAGTATGTAGCAAATTGGTGTGGCTTTATTCCAATAAAATTTATTTACAGGAAGAGGTGGTAGACCATATTGGACTTATGGACTGTACTTGGCCAGTCCCTGTGAAAGAATCTCAATTATTTGTTGAAATTAGATGACTTAAAACCTCTTCCATACTCTTCTTCCCCACCCCCCCCACCCAAGGAAAGATTTACCTCCTACTTTAAACATCTTTTTGGGTTTTTTTGGTAACAGCTTTTAAAAAAAAATTGTGATGAAATATATATAACATAAAATTTGCCATTTTAACCATATTTAAGTGTGCAATTCAGTGGCATTAATTACATTCACAAAGATGTCACCTTGAGGACTAAGGTGTACCTGACCCAATCCATGATATTTTCTTTTTTTAAAAAACATCTGTATTGAGACATAGCAGTTAAATTAAGTTTTGAATTCAAAAATTGCATATAAATATTGAACTGTATTCTGAAATGTTGAATTTCATAGAGCTGAGCAATTTTAAGTACTTGTTAGCAATTAGAATTCTGTATATTAGACTTTTGAAGATGAAAATGGAGTGTAATTTGTTTTTCTTCATGAAATAGGTATAAATATCTCATGGAAGATCATACGAAGCTCTTTTTTTCCCTCAGCCTTATTTTTGTGTGTGTGTTTTATTGTGCTTTAGATGAAAGTTTATAGAGCAAATTAGTTTCTCATTAAACAATTAATACACATATTGTTTTGTGACATTGGTTGCCAACCCCGTGATGTGTCAACACTCTCCCCTTCTCGACCTTTGGTTCCCCATTTCCATTCATCCAGCTTTCCTGTCCCCTCCTGCCTTCTCATCCTTGCCCCTGGCCTGTTATGCACATTTAGTCTCCTATACATGGTTGAGCTACGTGTATTATTGTTTGTTTTATGGGTCTGTCTAATCTTTGACTGAAGGGTGAACCTCAGGAGTGACTTCAGTACTGGGTTAAAAGAGTATCCAGGGGCCCTACTCTCGGGATTTCTCTATTCTCTGTCAGACCAGTAAGTCTGGTCTTTTTTTGTGAGTTAGAATTTTGTTCTACATTTTTCTCCTGCTCTGTCCAAGGCCCTCTATTGTGATCCTTGTCAGAGCAGTCAGTGGTGGTCGCCGGGCACCATCTAGTTGTGCTGGACTCTAGTCTGGCAGAGGCTATGAGCCATGGTATTTTCAGTTGCCTCATATGCATGCAAAAGCTGGACAATGAATAAGGAAGACCGAAAAAGAATTGATGCATTTGAATTATGGTGTTGGTGAAGAATATTAAATGTACTGTAGACTGCCAGAAGAACGAACAAATCTGTCTTGGAAGAAGTACAGCCAGAATGCTTCTTAGAAGCGAGGATGGTGAGACTGTCTTAAATACTTTGGACGTTATCAGGAGGGACCAATCCCTGGAGAAGGACATCGTGCTTGGTAAAGTAGAGGGTCAGCAAAAAAGAGGAAGACCCTCAATGAAATGAATTGACACAGTGGCTGCAACAGTGGGCTCAAACATAGCAACGATTGTGAGAATGGCGCAGGACTGGGCGGTGTTTTATTCTGTTGTACATAGGGTCGCTATGAGTCGCAACTGATTTGACGGCACCTAGCAACAACAGCAACAATCACTTTCACAGTATTGTGCAACCACCAGCACTAGGTATCTATTTCCAAAACCCTTCCATTACCTCAAACCGAATCCCCAAACCCATTAAGCAATAACTCCCCATTCCCCCCTTCCCCTAGCCCCTATGTAACAACTTTATTGAGATGTAATCCACATACCATACAATTTACCATTTAAAATGTACAGTTCAGTGGTTTTTAGTATATGCATAGGGTTGTGCAACAAGCACCACCATCAACTTTAGAACATTTTCATCACCCCAAAAAGAAGCTCCATACCCTTTAGCTATCACCCTCTAATCCCTGCATTCCCACCACTAATCTACTCTCTGTCTCTATCAATTTGCCTGTTCTGGACATTTCATGTAAATGGAATCATACAATATGTGGTCGTTTTTGACTGGTTTCTTTCAGTTAGCATAATATTTTCAAGATTCATCGATTTTGAAGCATATATCAGTGTTTCATTCTTTTTAATGACAGAATAATATTCCGTTGTGTGGATATATCACATTTTTTCATTCATCAATTGATAGACTTGGGTTGTTTCCACTGTTTGACTGTCATGAATAATGAGGCTATGAACATTCATGTGCAAGTGTTTTTGTAGATACATGTTTTTATTTCTCTTAGGTGTATTCCTAGTCATTCCTATGACTAATTATGTTGAGCATCTTTTCTTGTGCATATTGACCATTTGTATATCTTCTTTTGAGAAATATCTATTCCAGGCATTTACCCATTTTAAAATTGGATTGTCTTTTTATTATTGAGTTGTCAGAGTTCTTTATATATTCTTGAAACAAGCCCCTTATCAGATATATGATTTGCAAATATTTTTCCCATTCTGTGGGTTATCTTTTCCCTTTTGTGATAGTATTCTTTTACACACAAGAGTTTTTAATTTTGATGAAGTCCAGTGTATTTTTTCATTTGTTACTTACACTTTTTATGTCATATCTAAGAAACTATTTGCCAAATCCAAGGTCAGGAAGATTTACTCCTATGTTTTCTTCTAAGACTTCTATAGTTTTAGCTTTTACATTTAACCCATTTTATCTATTTTGAGTTAACTTTGTTTATGTGGTGTGAGGTAGGGATCCAACTTCATTCTTTTGTATGTGACTTAACCTGTTGTCCCAGCACCATTTGTTGAAAAGATTATTCTTTTCCCATTGAATTGTCTTGGCACTCTTGTTGAAAATCAATTGACTGGAAATACAAAGATTTGTTTCTAGAGTCTTAATTCTATCCCATTGACCTATATGTCATCCTTATGCTAATACCACACTGTCTTGATTACTGTGCCTTTGTAGTAAGTTTTGAAATTGAGAAGTGTGAGACCGCTAACATTTTTCTTTTTCAAGATTGTTTTGCCTATTTTCGGTTCCTTGAGTTTCCATATGAATTTTAGGATCAGCTTGTCAATTTCTGCAAAGAAGCTGACTGGGATTCTGGTAGAGATTGCTATTCCAGGCATACATCCTTAAGCCCAACAAGAAAAAAAGAGACGTTTTCCTATTCTTTCTGCTTTTCCGTATTCCCAGCAAAAGTCCCAGAATTAGCTTTGGATCACTTCCCTGTCCTGGAAACTTATCATTGATAATTGTTCAGGGAATGTGAAATTCTAGTCAGTCCTGACTCACATACCCATCCTGGTGCTAGGGGTGGGTCAACCCCATTCAAACTAAATGGATGAAGTATGGTTAAGGGAAGTTTCAGCAATGGAAATGTGGGGCTTAGAGGCAGGGTTACCAAAAAATAAATGTCCAGTATAGCTTCTGCAGTAAAGTAATCCAGGATAATACATATTGTGAGAAATCGGCATTTAAATATTCTTCTTTTCCACCTGTTCCATCCTTGGCAGTGGTAGCTGGGGTAAAACTTTTTCGTGTTCATTAAAGTCTCTTGTTTACTCTTTTCATTCCGTCTCTAATAGAGGATGGCAAAAAAGGGGGTGGGGGAAGGGAGGAAAAGGATGATAGTCTCAGAGCAATCCAAGGGAGCAGGGACTAGTACAGACCCACAATTTTCATCTGCCCTTCTCTTACCTTGAATGTTTTATGATTTCTTAGGAAATCACAGATTAATTTAATGCAGGAAGCAGATTAATGTCTTCTTCATCATCCATGCCTCATCTCTTGTACATCATTCATCATTCCTGAGCTGTACAGTCCAGCATCCTAGCAGTGGACATTGTGAAAGAGCAGTGTGCCCCAATACTAATCTGGACTCTCCATCACTCTGCATTTAAATAACGTATAATGGAAATGAGACTCTTGACCTGGCTTCTGAAACTCCAGGAGCTTTGTGCTTATAAAGAGAAGTTTCTCTTGGTCATAGTTTCTGTACTTCAAAGCTCTGTAAAATAAAAATAGTGGTATATTGAACTTCCCCCAGATAAATACAGAACCTGTGACAGGAAAGATTTTTTCAGTTACTATTGTAGTTTACCAGCTACTTTCAAAACTTACTGCAGCTGTGCTGTGTATATGTGTGCATGTGTGTGTTTAACATTTTTCAGATTCCTGTAAGTTAAAACTAGTACCAGTTTTTTCCAGTTTAAGACACATTGTTTAGTATTTCAACAACTTCGAAATAGGAAGCATCTTACAATCAGGGCCATGTCATTGTTCATTTGGCAGGTATTTTTCTTTTTTATGTTATGTAAAATAATGGTGTGTCTAAAAATTCATGGGGTCCCAAATTGGATAAAGTATAATTGAGGATGTCCTGAGTGCCTTCTACCCAAAAGTCATGGTGAATTTGGGGAATGTTAACACCAACCAGAGTAATGGGAGTTGGGCTGTAAGTGAGAAGTTGCTACTATTCTATACCAGGATAGCTTTCTAGAAGTAAGGAGCCAAAGTTTGGGGGTTACTGTGCCAGGAGGGACAGTGTAGGATGACATGGTTTTCTTCTTGGCTCTGCTGTGTACTTCTTGCATGGCCTTAGGTAGGTCACTTAATCTGCCTGAGCTTAGTTTCCTTAACTGGTTGGCTAGGTGATTTCAAAAGCCTTCTTCATTTCTCAGGTTCTCAGGAATTGATTCTTTTATTTCAGAAAGGGGAGGTGGCCTAAGATAGTTAGACTTCCTTGAAAAGGGCTAAAACATCATCAGTAACGTCTAATTTCTGGAGCACTAATTCTTTGCTCAAAAAACCATCGTCTGATGATTGGTTTGGTTTCCCAGTAATGATGTTTATGTGAAGTCCCTGGCTGGTACACAGTTAATGTGCTCGGCTCCTAACTGAAAGGTTGGTTGAAGGTTTCAGTCCACCCAGAGGCACCTCAAAAGAAAGGCCTGGTGATCTGTTTCTGAAAACTCAGCCATTGAAAACCCTGTAGAGCACAATTCTACTCTGACACACATGTGGTTGCCATGAATCGGAATCAAGTCCATGGCAACTGGTGTTTTGTTGTTGTTTTAATGTTTATGCAAAGAACAGTGGCCTTCAAGTTGGGAGTTTTTGTAGAATATGAAGCCAAGGTCAGGAAATGTCACCTTCTGAAATAAAAATTTACAATCTCATCCCAAGAGGTTTGCCAGCCAAGAGTTGATTTGTGTCAGTGTGGAGATAAGGCCATGAGGCTCCTGACATTCAATATAGGGTCAGGGTGCCTCCCTGGGAAATAAGTATCCCATATAAATTGTAAGTAGAAGAAAATAAGCTGTAGTTTTAGAAAAGGTTACTTATCTTTGGCGAGAAAGGGTTAATCACAGGATATGTCAGTGGCTGGGATGAATTATTGGAGGGTGGATGTTGAAAATTAGTGTTTACCCAATTTTGTTTAAGAAAATGAGAAGCATAGTAATTGGCAGGCCTGAATATTCTGGTCCCTAGAAAAGCAGACCCTGAGGTAAGCAGTGAGTGAAACATCTCACCTGCCCACCTCGTTTGTGTTCAGATTTAGTGCTGACCATTCAGTCTCCGGAGCCCTGGTGGTGCAGTGGTTAAGTGTTTGGCTGCTAACTGAAAGGTCGTCAGTTCAAATCCACCATCTGCTCCTTGGAAACCCTATGGGGCAGTTCTACTCTGTTCTGTAGGGTTGCTATGAGTTGGAATCAACTCGACAGCAATGGGTTTGTTGGTGTTATTCAGGCTCCCAATTACAAGTTCAGTTTGCCTATACCACAGTCCTAGGCTGGGAGTGCTCCAGAAAGTATGCTAATCTCCTGCTATAACTTAATAAATTCATATCATTTTGACATTAGTTGATGTGTATGCACTTGATTTGTATGAATCAGCGACCAAGGACCCATCAGACTTCTGTACCTGAGCAGCCCTGGGGCTCAGCCAAAGCCACCACTGGCCCTCTTTCTGGCTCCCTCAGCCACAGCAGAGTCCTGTGCGAGAAATGTGTCCTAAAGGGCTGTGGCATTTCAGAGAAAGGAAGAAAAACTACACCTACCCGAGGAGACCTGACAAGGCTCGTGGTAGTATTTAGACATACAAAGATAATCAGAGATGATATTTGAGGCAGAAGATCCAGCTTGAGCAAAGGCCCAAAGGCAGGAATACAACACATAAGTTTGGTTTGAGTAGAATGTAGGGTATGTGAAGGGACTGGATAAGATGCATACTTGTACTGTGTATGGTTGTCTCATGAAATTTTCTGATGTTGAAGTAAAAATTAAGTTCTTCAATATCTTAAGACTACTTCATTACAGTGGATCAATACTAAGTAGTAAGTCAAAAAGTACCTTTTCCTAGAGGTCATATGATCCCAGTCAGGCTTGTTAAACAACACTCTAGTATCACGCTGGAAGGGCATAGTAATTGTTTTCGCCTTATTTCTAAGTTTTAAATAACTTTTCGTAACTGGGGAAGGCGAGTGTGTGATAACATTCCATTCAGGACACAGTAATCATTTATTTTAGAAAAATTAAAAATCATGGTTTACTAGTACTGTATGAGGGAAAGAGACTAAAAATCACTGATGTTTCATTCTGTTATCCATAAGATTGCCATGAGTCAATTAGTGCCTAACAACATAATCCTGCTACCCAGAGAATTATCACTGTGCTTGTTGCTGATCCTTTTTTGCATTGTGTAACTAAAAAATATGCCGTCTTCTATGCATTCATTATGTAACTAAAAAATATGGGTGTTTTTAATTTTACAAAAATGAAATCAAACATATAGGTCTTTTGTAACTTGCTTCTATCTCATAGAATTTCCCTTGCAATGTAAGCTCCTTGGGATCTGGGACTCAGAATCCTATGTTAGGTCCTATTCCCATGTCCTGGGAGGCACATTACATATAGGCAGTAACTGAGACAATGCTCTTGCTTCTGTTTTCAGGTTGGCAGCCCCGATGGTTCCTTCTCTGTGGGGGAATATTATCCTATTATGATTCTCCTGAAGATGCCTGGAAGGGCTGCAAAGGGAGTATCCAAATGGCAGTCTGTGAAATTCAAGGTGAGGAACCAAGAGATTTGCAGGCTTTATTTTTCTTTCTATCTCCCCAACCAACTAAAAAAAGTGCTAGCCTCTGCACGCCCTTGTCTGCTGTCCCCATGGTACAGATAAGATACACAGTGCATGTTCCAAAAGAGAGCCTTGCAAATAAAACCTAAAATTTCAGACAGTTTTTACAAGGAAGTTAGTTAAGAGGTAGTCAAAATAGATGAGTCCAGTGTGCTCTACCACTCATCTGGTGCTCATTCTTTAGTCACCTGGTCACCTGGGGCCAGTGTCTATTTGCAAAACTTATTTAAGTCTTTTCACTATAGTGATTAAACTTCTGTATTTAATCATGTCATACACTACCACCACCACACACTCAAAACAAGCAAAAACGTAGCAAACCTGCAGATAGTCTTCTTGGTTTTGGGGATCTTGAGACATACTGAGAAGATGTGAGACAGGTTAGGCCTAGGGAATTTGGGGGTGGGAAGGTAGAGGAGGAAGAATATAGTATGCTTGTTTCTTCTTCTGAAGGACTCCGAGGGAATGCTCACATTTTTGGTTGACTTGTCAGGAAAGTAGAAGAGTATAAATACTGCACTCTTGATTGCTTTCCAATAAACCTAACGGGATAAATAACATCCCCTTGCTTGTTGGCATACAAGCCTTTTTGGCCTCTGACCAGCATACACACGAGCCAACAGAGAGATTCCTTCTCTATTTTGATAAAGTATCATATGGTAAACTAGGTGATTTCTTTTTTAAGCCAACATCTTGGTGATGCTTTGGAGCCACCTATGAGGTTTTTCCTCTAGATCACAGGAGGCATCTAGGAAGAGATAAATAAACAGAGCTTTGTATAAACCAGGAGAAGTTGTGAGGGCTGGCATCCTTTCTTGGAAGAAGCCTTCAATCACTGGCACAGTTGAGATCAAGAAGTTGGGTTGGCTGGAGGCTGTTCCAAATAAGGCTCTTCTAGTCTCTCATCGCCCTGCGCCTTGCTCCCAGTTCATTCTGTAGATAACACACGCATGGACCTGATAATCCCCGGGGAACAGTATTTCTACCTGAAGGCTAGAAGTGTGGCTGAGAGACAGCGGTGGCTGGTGGCCCTGGGGTCAGCCAAGGCCTGCCTGACCGACAGTAGGACCCAGAAAGAGAAAGGCAAGTACTGATTGTCCTGTGGTCTGGGAACCATCCACTGGCATCTCTGGGTTCCCTTATTTGCTTATCTTGTCTCTGATCACCTAGCCAGCTTTTTGTTTCATACAAGTGGTATACCTCAGTGGAATTTAAACCAGGACCTATTTCTAACTCTTCTTCCTTAGCATATCATAGTGGAAAGAGTACAGGCTTTGGAGCCAGACATTTGGGTTCAAATCATGGGAGGTGAGTGACTTTGGCATGGGTAACCTCTGTGAGCCTCATTTTTCTCATCTTTTAAAAGGAGATAATAGTACCTACATAGAAGGATTGCCATGAGGATTGTGGTCATACACAAACTGCCTAGCACCTTGTCTGGCACCAAGTTGACCTGTAGTAAAGAGCAGCTGCGCCAGAGAAGCCTTGGATCAGAGTGTTTTCTGCAGCAACACCCTGCCTGCCCCTCCCTTTCCCTCGGGTGGGATGGATGCTTGTCAGATTGCTGCTCATTAACTCAACATCATTGGGCCTCCTGGGAACCATGGCACAGCTTTCTCCTTGAACTGGGGCAAGAGTGCCAGGGCCTATTGCCCGGGCCCAGTCAGCCTCCTAGCCCCATATGTACACCTGAAGAGATTACAAAGGGGAGGGAGCTCTGGAAAAAAAGTTTCTTTCCTATGACAGGTGTGCTAGGTATGCTAACTCTTCATGTAGACACCGTAAAAAGATCCCTCCTTAGTTATTTTTTAATGTTAACAACAACAACAACAAAAAACCCATTGCTGTCAAGTTGATTCCGACTCATAGCGACCCTGTAGGACAGAGTAGAACTGCCCCATAGGGTTTCCAAGGAGCAGCTGGTGGATTCGAACTGCTGACCTTTTGGTTAGTAGCCGAGCTCTTAACCACTGTGCCACCAGGGGTCCCTTTAATGCTAAATCAGGAGCAAATTCTAGACTCTGTTGGTTTTGACTCAGAACAGTGGTAATGTGCAGCTTTTTCATGGAGAAGAAAACAGGGGTGGTAATAATTGTAGTGAGACCTCAGCACCAGGGTGGTTGGAATGCCTTGCTAATGAGGGAGCAGCAAGTGCATGAGGGCACCATTAGCCTTGACAGGCAGCGTGCTGAACCAGCCATTGGCCGAAATAACAAATGTGTTATTAGTGGTAATTGAACAATACAGAGGTATGAGCAGAGCACTGTGTTAGCAGATAAATAGCCACTACCCCATTTTACAGATAGGAAAAACTCTCTGTGGCAGAACTGAGACCCAAACTCTGAACCCTTGATTTTGCTTAGAGTTGTATTGATCCTTCACATGAGTGGGTCAGATGGTGTGTTGTTTCCTTCTTCCTGTACTGGTGATTATTCAGTATGTTGGTTCATGAAATAATGTAGATTACTTCAAAAGACTGGAAATCTTGTTTTTCTGCTTTTCTTGCACCATATCTTCACCAGTATCACGTCTGTAACCCATACTATAAACATCTGGCTTTGGGTGTGGGTTATATATTCCACTGTCTGTAATGTACTAACTAGCAAATAATTTATTCTTTTAAGAAACTTCATTATCATCTTTTTGTTATTTAGAGTTTGCTGAAAACACCGAAAACTTGAAAACCAAAATGTCGGAACTAAGACTCTACTGTGACCTCCTTGTTCAGCAAGTAGATAAAACAAAAGAAGTGACAACAGGCATGTCCAATTCTGAGGTAAAATATTTTTGTCTTAGCTACATGAAAATTAGCACCAGATTAACACACAGGTGGCCTTACTCCCCCGTAATCCCTGGCTATCTTGGAATTTATCATTTCTCAGAGAATAAGGAACAAAATTCAACGAAGAGAAGTAATGTGTGCATTTCCACATATGAAAGCATACAGTCTCCTTTCCTTCCTTCCTCCCTTCTCCTTTTCTCCCTCCCTTCCTCCCTTCCTTCCTTCCATTTGGGGTTAATTAAGTGATAATATTTGGAACTTTTAAGTTTAGTGCTGACTTACTAAGATAACATTTCCACCCTAGTTTGCATCACTTCCTTTAGTACAACCTTACCTATCTTGCAGAGCCATTTCTGTTTGTGTGGCTACTAAGATGCCAACATAGGATCTGTGAATAATGTGTCTGTCACCTTTGATGGGACTAACACAATTTTATTTCACTCTTGTAATTGTTATGCACCGGAATAGATTAGTACTCTCAAAGATGGCGACACAACTTTTTTCTCTCCACCATCAGCAAGGATTGAAATTTTTAACATTTATTAATAAAGTTATCATTCACCCATCCTACAAATGTATATTAAAGGATCTGGTGTTAAGCAGGGTGTTGAATGAATCATGTTAACCAGAGAGGGTTTCTGCTCTGCTCTCAGAAAGTTATAGCCTGACCAAAAGTGCTTCTAAACTGAAGAACCTGCAGATTATAATGAATGGTTTTATAGTTGCTCTTCTTAGGTAGAAGCACACTATGCTACTAGTAGGGTATATGCTTTGAGTTTTTCTAAAAAAGATGATTTAACTCACTTCCATTCACTTCCTTTTAGACTCTTTTATTCACTCAACAGCTGCCTATTGTGTACAAGACAGTGTGCTGGTGGGTGGAAGAGGTAGGAAACCTAATAATCATTTCAGTCCTGCTCGTGGGGAGTTTATAGTCTAGAGCTGTGTTTCTCAAACCAGGGCAGTTTTGCCCTCCGGGGGACATTTGCATTGTTTGGAGACATTTTTCGTTGTCATAACTGAGGGAGTGCCGTTGACGTCTAGTGAGTAGAGACCAGGGGTGCTGCTAAACATCATACAATGCACAGGAGAACCTTCCCCCACATACACACCCCAAAAAATTAGCCAGCCCAAAATGTCAGGGGTGCCGAGGTTGAGAAGCCCTGGCTTAGAGGGAAGGGAAGATGTGAGCGCAGCAATTTTTAGTTCAAGGAAGAAAGTGCCAGCAGTAAGTGCCTTGGGAACTTGCTAATGAACGTGTGGCGCATGGTGAGCAACATCATCTGGTAGCTTGTTAGAAATACAGAACTGAGGAAGACAGAGGCCACTAAGATGTGGTCTGTGTACTCTCTAGTCAGGGTGTGGCCCGGTTTCATGAACGATTATCAATATCCAGAGGAAAAATACCCTGAACAAGCAAAATAGCTTGGAGGAAAAAAATCAATTAGGTGTTCCAGTGTGATACCGAGTCCCAGGTGCTGAAGCTGCTTGGACTCATCAGTGCTGAAAGCCAAAAACTCCATTCCGAAAGTAGTGATACATGATTTGTGGTTTGTCACAACCATGAGAACCTCATTGTTACTTGGGCAGTTGGAAGTATTTTTCCATTGGTCCCACTGCTGGTGATTCTGTTTCATGTGTGTCACCCCTTGGAGACTGCAGCCCCATGGGAGCTCTGTGCCCAGCACCTGGCACAGTGCAGGCACTTAATACAGTTGAGCTGAAGGAAGTTGTTGCCTTCACGTGGAGCATGGGGTGAGTGTGAAGGGTCAGATTGAGGGCAAGGCTGGTGTAAGGTTAGTAAAGACATTAGACTCACTTATTCCTTTTTTCATTGTTGTTTGTTTTTAATAACTGATGTACATATTTGTCCAGCAAAATAGGTGGATACATTGTTATTATTTTGTGGATAAAAACCTCCAAGAACATTCCACAATTGGGCTTTTTCTTTTTTGGCAAGGTAAAGGATCTTCCACTCTGGTTGTTTCGTAGGAGGGAATAGATGTGGGAACTCTGCTGAAATCAACCTGCAGTACTTTTCTGAAGACCCTGGAAGAATGCATGCAGATCGCAAATGCGACCTTCACCTCAGAACTGCTCTGTCGCACTCCTCCGGGGTCACCGCAGCTGGCCATGCTCAAGCCCAGTAAGGTAAGGTCCAGCTCAGCTTGGCTGCAACAGGACATAATGAAAAGTTGAAAAGTCAAGAAAATCATTATACTGATCTATGATCTCCATCACCCTTTGGTGATTTATAGACATTTTTCAGTGGATTTTACTATGTTCACCTTTATATCTGACCTCAGTCACTCAACACAGAAGCTTGAGAGTTATTTATTTCCCAAATCCAGTCAGCTACTTTTGGCAATTTTACCACCTGAACATGGTTCTAATATAGCATCTTCTTTCTAACCTCCTCGCTCCGAATGAGTCTTGCCCAGACTTGTGGTAACTTCTAACTAGTTGCCTGCAGCCTGACTGTCAGTTAGCTGACAGTATTTCTATTAATACCTTATAAATTGGAGCACTTTACCTAAACCTTTCAGTGGCTTCCCCACTGCCCACAGATTAAAGTCAAAACTTCTTAGCCCCTCCTGCTTTTCAGCAGCCTTTTTCCCTGTCATTACCTGGCTTGAAGGTGACTAGTAGTATTAACTGCTTGTAGTTCCCCCCACATCTTTGTGCCATTTACCAGGCCAGGAATGCCCTTCTCACCTGTCTTTCCTTGGTTAGCTTTTATTTGTCTTTTAAAATTTAACCTCCTCTTTCCGGAATCTTTAGGTTGGGCTAAGAGCTGCTCTTATACATACACCTATTTTAGCCTTACTGTGTATTGTAATTATCTTAAGGGCAGGAAACTGTAGTATTTATATTTCCAGTGTTTGATACAATGCTGGGTCATAGTTGGCTATTTATTAATGTTTAATGAGCATAACTGAAATCACAAAGAAAGCCGATCACCAAGGGTATGGCTGTGTTAAGTAGATCCTTCAAAAGACCACCTTCCTCAACATGATGAACAGAATCAATGTCACTGCCTTGTACATGTAAAAATTGTTAAATTGGCAAATGTTTTGTTTTATATATCTTTTACCACAATTAAAAAAAAGAAAAAAGACCAACATCCTTTTCCCTAGAAATTTGGTTACCCTTATTTGAATGCATAAGAGAGCTAGTTGGGATCAATGACTCCCTTCTTTTGGGACGATCTACAACTGTCGTTTTTGAGTGAGGCAGTGTATGTTATAGTCATATTTACTGCTTGTCGTGTGTGATAAAATTCTAAATATGCACTATTGGAAGTTTAACATGTAAACTTTCATTTCTTTTGCTTCTTTTAAAGATGAAACATCCTATTGTACCAATTCATAATTCATTGGAAAGGTACAGTAACTTTTTTTGTTTATTATTATTTCTAAAAATAAATAAGGATATTATTACTCCTTATTTAAAGAAAATAAGGATATTTTGATTTGATCATATGGTGGTTTTTCCCATGATTTGAAATATACCAGGAGGAAACAGTTCTCGCTTTCTTCTTCTGGGTGAGCTGGAAGCAATGGAGAATCTTTACTCAGCACTGACTAGTGGAAAGAATGTTTGTATTTCCTCTAGGGTATGGATCTTATCACACCTAGTGACTTTAAGAGCCTTGATGGTGCAGTGGTTAAGTGCTCAGCTGCTAACCAGGAAGTCAGCTGTTTGAACCCACCAGCCACTCTGCAGGAGGAAGATGTGACAGTCTACTTCGGTAAAGATTACAGCCTTGGAAACCCTATGGGGCAGTTCTACTCTGTCCTGTAGGGTCACTGTGAGCCGGAATCTGTGGCAACAGATTTGGTTTTCGGAGTGTACTGGAGGTTGAAACTTCTCTTGTGGAGGAGTTGACCATTGATTTAAGCATGCTTTTATCCAGAAAAGGAAATGCTGTTTTCTTTGTTTTAAAAAAAGAATCTTAAGTATTTTTCAGGTTGATAAAAGATTTTAAGTATAACATAAAAGTCTAAACTATTTCTATTCCTCTAGATGTACCTTTGATTAAAAATAAAGTGTACATTTATATAGTTGTATCCATGTTCTTTTGGGTTGTTTATACAGCTATCACATCATATAAACATTCCCATGTATTGACACAGTCTATATGTTTGTCATCTCAAATATTTTTTAATATTTTATCTCCTTTATACACTATTGTTTGCTTAGTTAATTCTTTGTTACAAGGATTATACTCTATTTGGTTGTTTTTAGTTTTCTCCCCAGTATTCTAGGAATATCTTTGTAGATTTTTTTTTCTTTTGAGATATTCCCTGGGTATAGTCTTAAATTTTGAATTGCTAGGTTGATCTATGATATTTCCTTAGAAAATAACAAATGTTTTCCTTGGAGTCAACATGTAGCTTGGTCCCATATTTTTATTAGAAGAAAATATTTTTATTCTAATTTGCTTGGATGTAATCACCTTTAATAAGATGTTATGATTTTTTCCTTTAACAAATAGAATCAGTTGTTCCTCTTGTATGTTGAATAGCCTTTTCAGTTACCCTAAAGAGGAGCAGGTCCTTCTGGATATGTTTTTTTTTTTTTTTTCCTGTCAGAGACTTTGCAGGGAGTGGTCTTCCCTGACCACCTCCTGTGGCTTCTAGACAGTTAACTGCTAGGCAAACACATGAAAGTGGCCCAGTGTTTTTGAGAGCTGAGGCAGAAAAACATCTCCTAGGAAGAAATTGAGGAAAGTGAGATAATTGTTCAATGTGGCACCTGGAGACAGCTGATTGAAAACCAAAGGGCTGTCAATGACTATTTCCTGATACTAGTGGGAGCAAGAAGATTGGGTCAACTGAGGGTGCAGGAAGAGCCATTAATAGCTCTTTGATTTCTAAACTGCAGCCTTGAGGCAGACCCGCCTCTTAAATAGGCAGAAGCCTGTCTTGGGAGGAAGGAGAGTGAGAAGGTCTGGCCTTAACAACTCAGGTTTTTAAATTGATGTTAAAGGAAGTTGGAGATTGTGAACCCTTCCCCCAACTCTCAGAATAAGATCTACCTGAGCAATCTATTTATGACCAAATAATTAGACTTTTTGGCTTTTTTCCTTTTTTAAAATTTCCAGACAAATGGAGATGAACAGTTGTGAAAATGGATCTTTAAATATGGAAATAAATGATGATGAAGAAATCCTAATGAAAAACAAGAGCCCCTTAAGTTTGAAATCTGCAGAGAGAGACTGCAGTATATCAAGTGAGGAAAATATCAATAATATAACAGGTAAAAACAAAAGTGTTGGCTGTCTGAAGCAAGCCTTTTAATAATAGGATCTTAGGCGTTTAATTCATTATCCATGGTGTGATCCAACACTTGATAAGGACTGACCTCAAGACAGTGCACTAGGATGTTGGCTTGCTAACACCAGGTTGCTTGACTAAACAATATTCTGCCATCCCATCTGACTTGGTGTTTAGAAGGCACGATGAAGAGGATGTTCCCGGTCAGTGTTCTGGCTGTGATGGGTTATATAGTGATCAGTAGCTGCTTGTGCTCATTTTTGAGGGTATGGGTACTTCACTGGCCTTCCACCCTGAATCTCAGAATCCTTTGAACTTAAGAGTATAAAGTCAGCCATAAGAATATAAAATTAGAACAATTCAGTTTCTCATCCTGGTTTCTGATGGGGTTGGGGCTGTCAGAATTCACCAGCCACCATCAAGTAGTCTTCACCTGCCTTCTTTGTGTTCATCAAACCAAAGCCCCACATTTCAGGTAACAGGCCTGTAGTTGAGAGTGCTGCCCTTTTGAATTTGCTAATTCTGTTGGCACTAAGGCACTGCGAATCACTAAAACCCACTTCTAGTCAGTCCAGGAGCTTTTAATTGTGTTGTAGGTGCTTAATAAATATTTTGGAATTAAATTAAAAAAAAAAAAATTGACCCCCTCATTTATCCTGAAATAAGAGACCCTGTTTTTATAGGTAAATTGGGGGAAGAGAAGGTTCATTACTTAGCTGTTAGTTAATCTGAGACAGGCAGTCCACACATCTTTTTCCCTAGTCATTGAGTAAATAATACAGACCAGGGAATTTCCATCAAAAACAGTCCTTTCATTTATTTGACTCCATAATTTCATTTCTAGAAATTTGTCCTTAGGGAATAGTTGGATTTAAGGACAGTGATCTGTGGACAGGGATGTTCCTTATGGCATTATTTATAGTAGTAAAATTTTGTAAACCACCTGAATGCCCTCCATGGGGGTGTGATGCAATATTGCGCGGTCATTAAAATCATGATTTGAAGAGTATTGAATGATTAAAAATATTCATGTTACACTGTTCTGTGAAAACAAGCGGGTATAAATCTACGTATTCTTTAAACCCAGTTTTGTCTGTGTACGTATACGTATGTACGTATACATATGTGTATAATGTTTCACTGATTTTTTCCCCCATATAAAAATTTATACGCACATTGTTATGTGACCCTAATTGCTCTCCCCATACTGTGACAGCACATTCCTCCTTTCCACCCAATTCCCCATTGTTTCACTGATTTTTATTTCTGTATACTTTTCTGTGTTTTAGAAATTTTCAACGATTATATATTAATTTTTATAATAAGTTTATGATAGGTTAGTAACAGATATCTTCTACTTTGCAGTCCAAGGTGAAGTAATGAAGGAAGATGGAGAGGAAAACCTAGGAAATCATGATAGCTTGGCACAGCCTGAATCAAACTCCGCCAATAGCTCAGAATCCCATTGGGAAGAAGGCAACGAAGTTATCCCGACTTTCTTTAGTACCATGAACACCAGGTATTTTGTACCCTCTAAAACTACTGACAGTTGGAAACTAGCTTCCGTTTTGGAAAATCAGCCTGGTATTCCTTTCATGTGATGGCATAGAATAGAGAATATGGTATGCCAAGTATCTGCTTTACTGCTTGCCTTGTCTGAAGCAGTGGATGAGAAGAATTGGATTGTGAGGGTACGCTCTGTGAACAGATTTTAACTTGTTTTGGGGGATTTTCTTTGGAAACTGATTTTATTAGACCTGATAATGGAAAAACAATCAGTAGGCATTTCTGTGAAATCAGGCCAAGGGATTTGCCCTACAGAGGGGCAGCTGTTTCGATGACTACCTCTGTACTACAGAGAGTGCTGATTTTGTGTTTTCAATCTTTCCTCCTCTGTATCACCAAAATGTTTAGCTTTAGTGACATTGAACTTCTGGAAGACAGTGGCATTCCCACGGAAGCATTCTTGGCATCATGTTATGCTGTGGTTCCAGTATTAGGTAAGATTGCTGCAGTTGCTTTTCATTCATTAATCTCTGGATTCTGTTTCACTGCAGTTATTTTTCAGGAGAAATATCCTAAACTATGTGTATAGTGAGATGACCTTCTTAGCTACCTCTGTGTCACCAGCGCCATAAACAGTTAAAACTGCATTACCTTAAGCATTATTACATATTTCTATTTCATTTCTAATTATGGTAAATATGAACCTTAGAGTAGTGTAATGAGAAGAGGAGATTTTCACTTAAAAGCAAAGTTAAAGTAGTTGAGAAATAGACTTTCATATCCATTGGTAGTGGTGGTGGTGGTTGTGTGCTGTCAAGTCGATTCCTACTCATCGTGACCCTATATGACAGAGTAGAATTGCCCCATAGGGTTTCCAAGGCTGTAATCTTTATGGGAGCAGACTGCCACATCTTTCTCCCTCGGAGTGACTGGTGGGTTCGAACTGCCGATCTTTTGGTTAGCCCCCAAGCATTTAACCACTGCGTGACCAGGGCTCCTTTGTCCGTTGGTACTACGAAAAATTTACCAGTTAAAAAAATTTTTTTTCAAAGATTTAAAAAATATATACATAAATTTATTTTAAATTCAAGCTTACATTTACTTAATATAAAGTCAATAGTACCAGGGATCATTAATGTATTGGAGTTTGCTATATGACCCATTTAACTATGATCTTTTTTTTTAAAAAAAATTGAGGTGTAACTTGCATACAGTGAAATGCTTAGAACTTAAGTATTATAATTAAATTAGTTTTGACAAGTGCATCTACCTATGTAATCCATATCCTTGTCAAGACAGAACATTTGGCCCCAGATAAGTAAAGCATTACTGAAGAGGAAGAACAAAGTAGGAGGCCTCACACTACCTGATTTTAGAACCTATTATACCACCACGGTAGTCAAAACAGCCTGATACTGGTACAACAACAGATACATAGACCAGTAAAACAGAATTGAGAATCCAGACGTAAATTCATCCACCTGTGAGCAGCTGATATTTGACAAAGACCCAGAGTCTGTTAATTGGGGAAAAGACAGTCTCTTTAACAAACGGTGCTGACATAACTGGATATCCATCTGCAAAAAAAGGAAACAAGACCCATACCTCACACCATGCACAAAAATGAACTCAAAAAGGATCAAAGACCTAAATATAAAATCTAGAACGATAAAGATCATGGAAGAAAAAATAGGGACAACGCTAGGATCCCCAATACACGGCATAAACAGGATACGGACCATAAGTAACAATGCACAAATACCACAAGAGAAACTAGATAACTGGGAGCTCCTAAAAATCAAATACTTAAATGCTTATCAAAAGACTTCACCCAAAGAGTAAAAATACAGCCTACTGTCTGGGAAGAAAATTTTGGCTACAGCAAATCTGATCAGTGTCTAATCTCTAAAATCTACAAGATGCTGTAAAACCTCAACAACAAAAAAAAAACCCAATTAAAAACTGGACAAAGGATATGAACAGGCACTTCGCAAATCAATTTGGCGCTTCCTTAAAAAGCTAGAAATAGAAGAACCATATGATCCAGCAATCCCACTCCTTGGAATATATCCTAGAGAAATAAGAGCCATCACACGAATAGATAAATGCACATTCACGTTCATTGCAGCACTGTTCACGATAGCAACAAGATGGAAACAACCTAGATGCCCATCAGTGGACGAGTGGATAAACAAATTATGGTATATTCACACAATGGAATACTATGCAACAATAAAGAACAACAATGAATCCGTGAAACATCTTATAACATGGAGGAATCTGGAAGGCATTATGCTAAGTGAATTTAGTCAGACACAAAAGGACAAATATTGTATAAGACCACGATTATAAGAACTCAAGAAAAGGTTTAAACACAGAAGAAAACATTCTTTGATGGTTACAAGGGTGGGGAGAGAGGGGTATTCAGTAACTAGATAGTAGACAAGAATTATCTTAGGTAAAGGGAAGGACAACACAATACAGGGGAAGTCAGCACAACTGGTCTAAACCAAAGATAAAGAAGTTTCCTGAATACAGTCAAATACTTCGAGGGACAGAGTAGCATGGGCTGGGGTCTGGGGACCGTGGCTTCAGGGGACATCTAGGTCACTTGGCATAACAAAGTTTATTAAGAAAATGTTCTGCATTCCACTTTGGTGAGTGGCGTCTGGGGTCTTAAAAGCTTGC
>NW_004443986.1:16883549-16921230 GCF_000243295.1 Trichechus manatus latirostris
AGACACAAGGAAAATATTAGCCCAAGAGACAGAAAGGGCCACATAAACCAGAGACTTCATCAGCCTGAGACCAGAAGAACTAGATGGTGCCTGACTACCACCAATGACTGCCCTGACAGGGAACATAACAAAGAGTCCCTGATGGAGCAGGAGGAAGGTGGAGTGCAGAACTCAAATTCTAGTAAAAAGACCAGACTTAATGGTATGATTGAGACTGGAGGGACCCTGGAAGATATGACCCCCGGAATCTCTGTTAGCCCAAAACTAAAACCATTCCTGAGGCCAGTTCTTCAGACAAAGATTAGACTAGGCTATGGGACGTAAAATGATACTCGTGAAGAGTGTGCTTCTTAGCTCAAGTAGATACATGAGACTGAATGGGCAGCTCCTATCTGGAGGTGAGATGAAAAGGCAGAGGAGGGGTCAGGAGCTGGTTGAATGGACACGGTAAATCCAGGGAGGAAAGGCGGAGTGTGCTGTCACAGTATAGGGAGAGCAACTTAGGGTCACATAACAATGTATGTATAAATTTTTGTATGAGAGACTAACTTGAATTGTAAACTTTCACTTAAAGCACAACAATAAATAAAAAATAAAAAAAGACATAGAACGTTCCCATCACCGCAGAAAGTTCCCTGTGCCAGTTGGTCCCCAGCCCACCACCCACCCAAAGGAAACCATTTTTATGATTTCTGTCACCATAAATTAGTTTTGCTTATTCTAAAAGCTACATAAATGGAATCATGTAGTATGTAGTCTTTTGTGTCTAGCTTTTCTCCCTCTGTTTTTTGAGATTCATCCTTGTATCGGTCATTAATTCCTTTTTATTGCTGAGTTGTATTTTATTGAATGACTGTACCACAGTTTGTTTACTCATTCTCCTATTAATGGACATTTGAATAGTACCCAGAGTTAGCTGAACTGCAAAGTCTGATAGCACAGTCCCTGAGACTGCTCTCACTTCTGATACCAACGGCAAATACGGGGGGTTCCCAAAACTCACCCTCAGGCTTAGTAATTCACTGGAAGAGCTCAAAGAACTCACTGAAAGCTGTTGTACTCACAGTTAACTGTTTATTATGAAGAAACAATACAGGTAAAAAACAAAACAAAAAAAGCCCAGAAAGGAAGAGATGCTTAGGACACAGTCTGGATGGGTTTCCAAATATGAAGCTTCCATTCTTCTCAGGACATGTTACTCTCCCCGCCCACCCCATCTGTGTGTAATAAATAGACACAGAGTTTTGCCAACTGGGGAAGCTTACTGAAACTTCAGTGTTTAGAGTTTTTATTGGGGCTTTATTACACGGAGATGGCACAGGACTGGACAGTGTTTCATTCTGTTATATATAACGTTACCGTGAGTCAGAGTCGACTAGATGGCATCTAACAACAACATATTATGTAGTTATGATTGATGATTGATTACCCATGTGGTCGAACTGAGCCCCAGCACCCTGGAACCCAGAGGTTGAGCTGATACCACATGGCCTGAGGAGCCCACCATGAGTCACCTTGTTAGCATAAACTATCAGGTTTGCACCATGAACAGAGACACTCCTGTCACTTAGGAATTCCAAAGGTTTAGAGGTTACCTTCCAAGAGCTGGGGACAAAGATCAGACCTCTGTATGGGCAGGACCAAATTCCTTACTATACAAGTAGTTTCTAATTTGGGGCTATTACAGATAAAGCTGCTATTTAGGGTCACTATGAGTCAGAATTGACTTGACTGCAACAAGATTTTGGTTTTTATGAACGTTTTTGTATCTGTGGACCTATGTTTTCACTTCTCTTGAGTAAATACTTAGGAGTGAAATTGCTGATTCATAGGGTAGATGTATGTTTAACTTTATAAGAAGCTACCGAAGATTTTTACAGAGTAGTTATGCAATTGTACCCTTTCACCAGCAACGTATGAATGTTCTAGTTGCTTCATATCTTCCCCAGCATTTAGTGGTGTCTGTCTCATTGTGGCTTTAATTTTCATTTAGCTGATGACTAATGATGTGTTGAGCACTTTTTCATGTGATTATTGGTCATTACCGTATCTTCCTTTATAAAGAGTGTGTTCAAATTTTTAACCTGTTTTTAAAAGTTGGTTGTTTGTCTTTTTATTATTGAGTTGTAAGAGTTCTGTACAAATTCTGAATAAAATTTCATTTTAGATATATGCATTGTGAATATTTTCTCCTAGACTGTGGCTTGCCTATTTCTTTTCTTATAGATGTGTTTTGAAGAGCACCAAAAAACCAAACCCGTTGCTGTCAAGTTGATTCCAACTCATAGCGACCCTAAAGGACAGAGTAGAACTACCCTATAGGGTTTCCAGGGAGGCAGGTGGAATCAAACTGTCGACCTTTCGGTTAGCAGCTGAGCTCATAGCTATTACACCACCAGGGCTCCAGAAGTTTTTAATTTTGATGAAGTTTAATATTCCAATTTATCTGTTTTCTTTCTTTTATAGTTAGTGCTTTCAGGGTCCTAAGAAATCTTTGCCTACCCAAGGTCATGAAGATCTTCTCCTGTGTTTTCCTAGAGACTCTAGATTTAAAGTCCCGCCTGTGATCCATCTGAGAATTAGTTTTAGCAGGTGGTGTGAGGTAGGGTGTTGAAGTTAATTTTTTTTTGTTTTTCTTATGATATCTGGCTGTTCAAGAACTATTTGTTGAAAAAACATTCTTTTCCCCTTGACATTTCTTTGGCAGCTTTGTTGAAAAGCAGTTAATTTTTTAAGTGTGGGTCTATTTCTGGACTTTCTCTTCTGTTCAGTGATCTGTTTGGCTTTCCCTATGCCAATACTATAGTGGCTTAATTACTGTACCTTTATAGTAGGGCTTGAAATCAGATAATATAAGGTCTTCCAATTTTGTTCTTATTTCTCAAGAATATTTTGGCAATTCTGAGTTCTTTGCATGTCCATATAAAATTTTAGCTTTTCAATTTCTATTGAAGAGCCTATTGGGATTTAATTAAGATGGCATTGAATATAAACCAGTTAGGGGAAAATTGGCATCTTAAACAACATTGAGTCTTCTGATTCATGAATATGCTATATCTCTTCATTTATTTAGGTTGTTTATTTTCTCTCAGCCATATTTTGTATAGTTTCTAGTGTGAAAGTCTTACATGTCTTTTCTTAGGAATAAACTTTAGACTTTTATGGGTTTTGATGCTGTTGTAAAAAGTATTTCATCTTTCAGTTATTCATTGATAGCATATAGATACAATTGATTTTTTTTTTAATCATGAGTTAACTTTATAAAATGCCATATCTGCATGTATTATGATGATCATATGTTTTTTCCTGTATTTTGGTAAAGTTGTGAGTTACATTGTTTGGTGGATTTAAGTCTACCATCTTGATACTTATTTTCTATTTTTCCCATCTGTTCTTTGTTCCTTTTTTTAAAACTCTTTTTATGATTTCTAGCAAACTAATTGAGTACTTTTTGAGCATTCTATTTTATTTCCTCTTTTGGCGTTTTAGCTACATATCTTTGTTCTTGCCTTTGTTTTATTTTTCTATTAGGTACATTAAAATAGGAAAGTAAAACACATAAAATTAATTTTAATGGTTTATTTTATTTAACCTAATATATCAAAAATGCTATCATTTCAACATGTAATCAATATAAAAGAATCATTAATGAGATATTTTGCATTCTTTTTTTGGTACTAAGTCTTTGAAATCTGGTGCATCTCAGTACACTTGCCATGCATCTCAGTATGCCCCAGCCACAGTGCAAGTGCTCAATAGCCAGAAGTCTGGTGGCTCCCATATTGGACAGTGTAGCCCGAAACATTACAATAAGTAAGCCACTTATGACCTCATTATAGTTACTCAGAGAGTATAATATAAAAAGATGATGACAATATCCTGGTAGCCTTTTAAGCTTATGTTTCAAAAATGATTTAGAAGCAAAAGTGAAAGTAATTGGGGAAAAGATCTGCTAAATTCATTGTTACTGTAAAAATTTTTTTCCAGTTGAAAAGAATTGTTTTTCCAAAGATATTTTCAATCCTTTTCTCTAGACAAACTGGGCCCTACAGTGTTTGCTCCTGTTAAAATGGATCTTGTTGGAAATATTAAGGTGAGTATACTGGTTTGTCTCTGTGGCAACTTATAAATAAAGGGGAAAAGTTTTTAAAACTTTTATGTTTGACAAGAATAAAGAGTGAAAAATGTATCAAAGCTCTTTAAGAGTGCAAACATCTTATCATATTTTGAATCTTTAATAAGGGAATTAGTAACTAAGCCCTTATTGTGTGCCAGGGGCAAACTCTTCCAAAGGTGGAATATTCATTTGAAACATGAGACCAGGGTTTCCTTTTCATGCCCCAGAGCATAAATCAGTGGGATTTTATTCTTATGTCAACACTGATGCAGTGCTTTTTAAGTTTAAATGATAATAAGTCACATTTTTCCAAAGAGTGTGGCTAGTGAAATAGCCATCCAGGGTTCAGGACCAGAGTTTGAGGTGCAGCTGTGGAACTATCAGCAACTCACCAATTCTGTCTGAGCCTGTTTCTTCCCCTGTTAAATGAGGGAGTTGCATACTAACTTCTGTTAAAGTTCATGTCCCATTTTAAAAGTGGATTCAACATTACCTTCTTGAGAATACAGTAGCCAGTGAAAATCTTTGTCTTTGTCTCACAGCTGTGAGAGAGGTTCTAAGGCAGAAAAAAAATAAAGAACAATGCTTTAAAACCTTAAGAGACTAACTTTATTTAATTCCTATTTAAACATCATAAGAACTCTCAAACAAAAACATATTACCTTGGAAACATAAGGAAAAAGGTAATAGGGAATTAATTTATTTTGGTTTCTTAGAGGCCTGTTTGCCAGCGTTATAAATCTCAGTACTGTACTGATTTTCTTGATAGCGTTACAGTGTTTAACTTCGATTCCTCCCCTGCTTTTCCTTCAGAAAGTAAATCAGAAGTATATAACCAACAAGGAAGAGTTTACCACCCTCCAGAAGATAGTGCTACATGAAGTGGAGGCGGATGTAGCCCAGATTAGAAATTCAGCCACAGAAGCCCTCTTGTGGCTGAAGAGGTGAGGCAGCTGGGGCAGGGCAGCAGCAGTTAAAATCCAGCTCAACTGAAATGACACCAGAAAAAAATGTTGTTGTACAGAGGAGACTACTTCTCAGTAAAGAGCTATCATTACATAGCCCTTCCTGGAAGGCCTGTTGAATATAGCACCAACTTTTATTTCCTTTGTGATGATGATTAATAGTATTAATCAATAGGCCTCTGTTAATAGTATATTTAAGGACCCTTAAAAGACAGTAAAGTCAACCAGTTTTTCTTTAACACAGTGGTTCTCAAACTTCAGTAGAGGGCTTGCTAAAAATTCATATTGCTGGGGGCCCCATCCCCGGATTTTCTTATTCGGCCTGAGAATTTGCATTTCTAGCAAGTCCCCAGGTGATGCCAAAGCTGCTGGTCCTGGAATCACACTTTGAAAAACACTGCTTTAAGTATATCAGATGGGATGAGGGAAAAGTCCTGAGTAAGCTAAAGGGAAATGACAAGAAGTTCAGAAAGGACTGCCCTGTGCTTGTTTACCGCTGTTTCCAAGGTATTGTTGAAATAGAGGCTGGTATCTACCATTTCTTTATACCCATTCAACATAAGTGAACTTTGAAAGCAATATTTCTTCCTCTTTTTTGTTTTAGAGGTCTCAAATTTTTGAAGGGATTTTTGACAGAAGTGAAAAATGGAGAAAAGGATATCCAGACAGCCCTGAGTAAGTGTTCATTAGATCTTGATTGATGAATTGAATAGGATATGTAATGAGACCCCTGCCAGACAAGACACAGTAGAGGGGAAGTTTCTGCTTTTCAGGATTTGATTTGGTTTCTTTTCTTATTACATTATTATTAATTGTTTGCTTTCTGTGTGCTTTGGTGAAAAAGAGCCCATGAGACAATGACCTGGTAATTTAAATCTAACTTATTCAAAATCAGAATATCTTTAAAAAAGAGCTAAATTAATGGAGAGCCATACCTATGCAGTCCTCCAAAATCAATACCCAAAGATAAACTTTTACCTAGTTTTGGAGACCATGAAAAGAGAAGGTGTGGGGAAGCTTGGGGATTGGCTTGGGAGTGAGATTAAGGTAGTCATCATGCGTACTCCTCAAATGCGCTACAATGCCCTATTTTATAGTGGTAGAGCTGAGACTGAGGTGCAGGCCTTGGTCAGAGGAAATTGTCCTCTCTCCAGTGTCTTAATGCAGTGATTCCAACATTGTTGCTGCTTAATAAACATTGGTGGGTGGGGGATGGATGGAAGCATTCTCACAGTGTTACTATCAGAGTGCGTGAACTCTCACCATTGGCCTACAGGAAATTCTTCCAGCATGAGCCTTGAGGAATGTGTTGGGGAATTCCATATTATTTTAAAGCCCTGGGTTATTATAATGTAGAGATGTACATGGTCAAGTTCTAAGTAGCCATGATTATAAACAGTGAAATGAATTAATTGGGTGTTTCTGTTGGGGAGGGGGAGCCAATATTTACTGCAGCATTTTGTCAGTGTCGGGAGTAGATTCTACTTCCTTCTGTTGGTCATCCCTCTGAGCCACAGGTCTTGAAGGATTCGACCCCCGCATGATTTCCCCGGGCCACCCTGTCTAGAAGTTTGCTAATGTGCCATAAAACAGTAATAGCTGACTTTTCCGGAGCACCTTATGAATAAGTTAGACAGCTTAATCCTCACATCCACAGGTTCGGGAACTGAAATTCTGACATTAAAATACTTGCTTAAGGACATCCAGGGTCTCATGCAGGGTCACTTCAGAGCCTCTGCCTCCAAGGTCCACACTCATTTCTCCCACAAAGCGTCTTCTCCACTGTGACTGGGCAAGCTGCCATTTTGGGTTCCTTGTATGTCCCTGAATTTCAAAGACAGTCTCAGTTATATTCTACCCTATGTGTCCTAATCTTAAGTACTAAAAATGTGTTCACCATATTTATTCATGCCCCCTAACCAGTATCTATCAAACTTTAGGGCTTTTAGAGTGGTTAGAATCATGGGCTTTGGAGTGACTGGGTTCCACCACGGAATAGCGTCATGCCCTTAGGCAAGCTACTTAACCTTTCTGTGCCTCAATTTCCTTATCTGTAAGATCGTTGTAAAGATTAAATAGGTTCACGCACATGAAAAAAATTAGAAAGTATTTGGTACATAATAAGTGCTCAACAGAGGTTAGCTTCTATTATCGTTTATATTTTATCATCATCATCATGACATATGAAGTTTGATGACCTGCCAGAATATGGGGCTTATTTGTCCCAGATGAAGCTCAGTTGCCAAACTAGAAACCTCTCTCCGGGCTAACTTCTTAGTATGGAAATTTCATCCTGGGAGGAAGACTTCTCCACCTGTAGGAAATGCAGAAATATGGACTTCAGCACTGTGTGCCTGGTGGACTCCACATGTCATATAATGCTATTGCTTTATTATGGCTGTCTGTGTAATGGGAGGAAAAGAATGCTAATTCTGTTTCCTTACAGCTGAAGCTGAGAGGAAATAGAACCCAGATACTTACAAGACACTAACAAGTGAAAAAAGCACCTTGATCCCAGGAGGTGGAGAAGAAATTGAGGAAATACCCTTTCTGCCCTCCCCACCCACATCCGTATTCTGCCCCTTTTTCTCTTCTACCCAACCCATTGACATCAAGTTGATTCCAACTCATAGTAGCCCTATAGGATAGAGTAGAACTGTCCCATTGGGTTTCCAAGGCTGAAATTTTTATGGAAGCAGACTCCCACATCTATCTCCTGTGGAGTGGCTGGTAGGTTCAAACCGATGACTTTTCAATAAATAGCCAAGCACTTTAACCACTGAATGTAGGCTACACCCCTGAGGAAACTGATGGGCTTTCAACTGATTGGCTGCTCACATCAGATCACAAGATGTAGGATGACTAATAGTATCTGACAAACCACTGAGAATCATGGCCTAACCAAGTTGACACACAACCATCACAGTCCACCTCTTTTCAACTTAGCACCTGTATACATCTCCTTAAACCATACATAATCTTTAAATATAGACAATTATAAATTCACACTGCACCTAACATGATACAACTAACACATGTATAGTCGAAAACTCACTAGCCCCGTTTACATTTTATACTTTCTAATAAATAATGGAATAAGGAAGAGAAAAAAACAAAGATATTTGCCACACACACACACACACACACACACGCACACACACACGCACACATAAAGGTATAACAAAACAAGGAAGAAATACTAAAAACAATTACAGTCCTCATTTCTACAGTGGTCTTGTGGTCATAGCTGGTATTTAGAACTCCCTCTTTCCACCATCCATTGCGTATTCCCTTTGCCCTCAGCAAGCACCTCAGCTGGTCATGGTTTTTTGCCTGGTGAGGTGATCTAAACCTTCATTCCTGAAGGGTCGGGGCCATTAGTAGTCATGTAGGGATTGCATTGCAGTTTTCCATTGACTTTAATCGCAGGACGTGGTAGTACTAAGAGACGTCCTAAGGTATCTCCTGCATTCCAGACATACTCTTCTTTACATTCCATTATGTAATATCAATCTGATTTCCCCTTGGTAATCAGGATCAATCACACCAGCCAATACAGTAACTCCTTTCTTTGCTTATTGATCCAGAGGCATAAGGAGCCCAAAGTGGCCAGGAGGCATTCTTAACTTCCATTTCAATGGAATCAGTTTTGTGTCTCTTGGTGGGAATATTCCTCCCTTTGGAACTAAGACTTCTAGACCCGTAGAGCATAGGGCTGTGGGGACATGAAGCAAAAATTTTGCAAGGGGGTCACTAGGGGTAGTAGTGAGTGGTGCCACTCATATTTCCACCCTTTGATTCCTGGACCTGTGAATCCTGGCTATAGGAAAAACAGCACTGTATATTGGACATTGGTTTAGAGCATATACAGCCTTCTAGAGAACATTGACCCAATCCTGCAAGGCATTGCTACCTAGCTGGTGTCATAATTGTGTCTTTAGAAGGCCATTCTATCGTTCTGTCAAACCAGCTGCTTCAGGATGATGGGGAACATGGTAAGACCAATGAATTCCATGAGCATGGGCCCATTGCCTCACTTGATTTGCTGTGAAGTAGGTCCCTTGATTTGAGGCAATGCTGTGTGGGATATCATGACAGTGGATAAAGTGTGCTGTAAGTCCGTGGATGGTAGTTTTGGCAGAAGCCTTGCATGCATGGAGGGCAGATCAGTATTCAGAGTAAGTACCTATCCCAGTGCAAACAAAACACTGCCATTTCCATGATGGAGGGAGTCTAATGTAATCAACCTGGCACCAGGTTGCAGGCTGATCACCTCAAGGAAGGGTGCCATATCAGGGACTCAGTGTTGGTCTCTGCTGCTGGCAGATGGAGCACTCAGCAGTGGCTGTAGCCAGGTTGGCCTTGATGATTGGAAGTCCATGTTGCTGAGCCCATGCATAACCTCCATTCCTGCCACCATAGCCACTTTCGTCATGAGTCCACTTGACAATGACAGGAGTAGCTGGGGAAAAAGGATGACTGGTTTCTACAGAACATATCATCCTATCCACTTGATTGTTAAAATCCTGCTCTGCCAAGGTCACCCTTTGGTAAGCATTCACATGAAACACAAATATCTTCACTTCTCTGGCCCATTCAGAGAGGTGTGTCTACATACCTATTCCCCATACCTCCTTGTCATCAATTTTCCAATCACATTTCTTCCAAGTCCCTGAGCATCCAGCAAAACCATTAGCCACAGCCTATGAATCAGTATACAATTACATATCTGGCCATTTATCCTTCCAAGCAAAGTGAACAACCAGGTGCATTGCTCAAAGTTTTGCCCATTGGGAGGATTTCCCTTCATCACTGTCCTTCACAGAGGTCCCAGAAAGGGGCTGTAGTGCTGCTCATGTCCACTTTCAACTGGTGCCTGCGTATTGTGCAGCACCATCTATAAACCAGGCACCGGTTTTCTCTTCCTCCGTCAACTGATCATAAGGAATTCTCCATGAGGCCATACGTACAGACTGGGAGAGGGCAGGTAATGTGACAGGAGTGGAGACCATGGACATTTGGGTACTTCCTCATGTAACTTGTGCCTTCAGGTTCTGCTCGGGCCCAATCTAGTATATACCACTTCCATTTAATGATGGAGTGCTGCTGTGCATGTCCAGCTCTATGACTCTGTGGGTCAGACAACCCCCAGTTCATGATGGGCAGCTCAGGCTGCATGGTGACTTGGTGTCCCATGGTTAAGCATTCAGTCTCTGCTAGGGCCCAGTTATAAGCCAGAAGCTGTCTCTCGAAAGAAGAGTAGTTATCTTATGAGGATGGCAGAGCTTTGCTCCAAAATCCTATGAGTCTGCACTGTGATTCACCAACAGGGGCCTGCCAAAGGCTCCAAACAGCATCTCTATCTGCCACTGACACTTGAAGCACCATTGGATTAGCCAGATCATATGGCCCAAATAGCAGAGTGGCTTGCACAGCGGCCTGAACCTGTTACAGAGCCTTCTCTTGGGCCCCATTCAAAACTAGCAGTTTATCAAGTCACATGATAAATAGGCCAGAGTAGCACACCCAAATGAGGGATATATTGCCTCCAAAATCCAGAGAGGCCCACCAAGTGTTGTGCCTCCTTTTTTAGTTGTGGGAGGGGCCAGATGGAATAACTTATTCTTCACTTTAGGAGGAATATCTTGACATGCCCCATGCCACTGGACCTCTAGAAATTTCACTGAGGTGTAAGGTACCTGGATTTTTGTGGAGCTAGTTTTCCACCCTCTAGCACACAAGTGTCTTACCAATAAGTCTAGAGTCATTGATACTTCTTTCTTAACTAGGTCCAGTCAGCATACTGTGATCAGTGTAATGGACCAGTGTGACATCTTGTGAAAGGGAAAGGCAATCAAGGTCTTGCGGACTAAATTATGACATAGGGCTGGAGAGTTGATATACCTCTGAGGTAGAATAGTGAAGATGTATTGCTGGCCTTGCCAACTGAAGGCAAACTGCTGCTGGTGGCCCTTTGAAATCGGTATGGAGAAAAAGGCGTTAGCCAGATCTATAGCTGCATACCAGCTACCAGAAGATGTATTAATTTACTCAGGCAGTAAAACCACATCCGGAATAGCAGCTTCGAGTCACCATTGGTTGTTTATGATAATCCACTGTCATTCTTCAAGATGCATCTGTTTTTCACATAGGCCAATAGGCGAGTTGAATGCTGATGTGGTGGGAATCACCACCCCTGCATCCTTCAAGTCCCTGATGGTGGCAGTAATCTCTGCAATCCCTCCAGCAATGCATTAGTGCTGTTGGTTTACTATTTTCCTAGGTAGGGGCAGTTCTGATGGCTTCCACCTGGCCTTTCCTACCATAATAGCCCTTAGTTCACATGTCAGGGATTCAGTTGGTGTTGTAATTCAGCCACTCTCACGAGTTTGGTTTTCGGCAATATCGGTTCTGTTACTACAAGAAACAAGGCTTTCTTTCAGAGCATGAATGGCTACTTTAAGGTCTTTCATGCAGTGCTTCAGCTGTGATTCTGAACTCATCTCTTTATTTTACCACTTTATCTAGTGAAAGCAAGACCAACCAACCAGCCTCCCTATTCTTCTCACTCTGACAGAATTGTAGAAAAGTGTCAAATATGCAATCACCTAGGGCCTTGTTCCTCAAAAATATTTAACCCATTGGTGGTGGATATTTTGTGTCTTTCTATTGCCATGGATTAGCAGTGCCCTCTTTATTACTGGAAGCAGGGTCATCAGCACCTTTCAGACTAGCCAGACTTGAGAACCAATTCAGAAAACTCATCCTTACGATTTTGTTCCTCCAGCACGACTCTCAGTACCAGATGTCTTAGGGTGGATCTGTAGAGTAGCAAAAGCAGTAAAGGTTATGTATATATAAATATATACATATACATGTAGAGATTTATCTCAAGAAATGGTTCACACAGTTGTGGAGGTTGGCAAATCCATGAGTCGTGTCAGGCTGGAGGCTTCTCCTAACTCACAGCATTACAGGGGCTGATGAACCCAAAATTGGCAGGTCAGGTGGGAGGCTGCTGGCTCATGGGGTTTCGGGAGCTGGCAAATCCCAAGATCTACAGGTAGGCTGCTGGCTCACATCCCAAGACCCAGAGGTCAGAGGATGATGACTTGGATGCAGGATCCAGACAGCTTTGCCAGAACATCTGTATATATTGGATGCAGGCCACAGCCCCAAGGAAACTGATTGGCTTTCAACTGATTGGCTTTTCAACTGCTTGGCTGCCCACATCAGATAGCAGAATGGAGGATGAGTACATAATATCTGCCAAACCACTGAGAATCATGGCCTAGCCACGTTAATCATCAGAGGTATCAAAATCTATATCAGTGGTTCTCAAGTGGTCCAAGACATGCAGACTATCAGGCCCCACCCCAAAGCCTGCTGAAGCAGAAATTCCAAGGTTGGCGCCCAGCAGCCTGTGTTTTAATGAGTCATCCAGGTGATCTTAATTGACGCTAAAGATTGAGAGCCAGTCATCTAGAAGAGGGTATTGAAGCTCTGCTGTCCCTACGCCACATGTTGATTGTTTGGGAAATTTTACTACATTCGAACAACTGTTAAGTAAGCAGGAGCAAAAATGGTGAAATTAGCATCAACTTCTTCCAAGACAGATTTGTTCTTCCTTTCCGCAGTCCGTGGTATATTCAGTATTCTTCGCCAACACTGTAATTCAAAGGCGTCAGTTCTTCTTCGGTCTTCCTTATTCATCGTCCAGCTTTCACATGCATATGAGGTGATTGAAAACACCGTGGCTTGGGTCAGGCGCACCTTAGTCCTCAAAGTGACATCTTTGCTTTTTAACACTTCAGAGAGGTCTTTTGCAGCAGATTTTCCTAGTGCAATACATCATTTGATTTCTTGACTGCTGCTTCCATGGGCATTGATTACGGATTCCAAGTAAAATGAAATCCTTGACAACTTCAGTGTTTTCTCCATTTATCATGATGTTGCTTATTGGTCCCAGTTGTGAGGATTTTTGTTTTCCTTATGTTGAGGTGTAATCCATACTGAATGCTGTGGTCTTCGATCTCCATCAGTAAGTGCTTTAAGTCCTCTTCACTTTCAGCAAGCAAAGTTGTGTCATCTGCATAATGCAAGTTGTTAATGAGTTCCTTCAGTCCTGATTCTGAGTTCTTCATATAGTCCTGCTTCTTGGATTATTTGCTCAGCATACAGATTGAATAAGTATGGTGAAAGGATACAACTTTGACATACACCTTTCCTGATTTTAAACTATGCAGTATCCCCTTGTTCTGTTTGTACGACTGCCTGTTGGCCTATGTACAGGTTCCTCATGAGCACAGTTAAGTGTTCTAGAATTCCCATTCTTCATAGTGTTATCCATAATTTGCTCTGATCTACACAGTTGAATGCCTTTGCATAGTCAATAAAACACAGGTAAACATCTTTCTGGTATTCTCTGCTTTCAGCCAGGATCCATCTGACATCACTAATGATATCCTTCGTTCCAGGTCCTCTTCTGAATCTAGTTTGAATTTCTGGCAATTCCCTGTCGATGTACTGCTGCAACCACTTTGAATGGTCTACAAAATTTTACCTGCCTGTGATATTAATGATATTGTTTGGTAATTTCCACATTCTGTTGGATTGCTTTTCATCAGAATAGGCGTAAATATGGATCTCTTCCAGTCAGTTGGCCAGATAGGTGTCATCTAAATTTCTTGTCATAGATGAGATAAATTAAGGATAAACTTTGGATGGCACACCCAAATTTGAAAACACTGCTTAGGAAAGGTTTAAGGTAGAAGTTCATAAAATTTGTATAGTCTTAGTGGCCTTGCAGATGGGAGATGGTATGTAAAAATTCCAAATGATGCAGTAGAAGCCTTCATATCTATTAATTCTTTGGTAAAAGCATCTATAGTCATTATTTTGCTGGCGTTCTGTGACCCAGAACAGTTTCCAGCATCTGGAAGGAGACCTTAGGCTTTATACTGCATTATACTTAAACCAT
This sequence comes from Trichechus manatus latirostris, assembly GCF_000243295.1. Taxonomy (NCBI): domain Eukaryota; kingdom Metazoa; phylum Chordata; class Mammalia; order Sirenia; family Trichechidae; genus Trichechus; species Trichechus manatus. Next base: position 16,897,612 of record NW_004443986.1, read on the forward strand.
TACTTTTATTCCCCATAATGATGATCAGATTAGAACATTTTGGGGGGGGGGGGTCTCTTGCCAAGAGCTGCTTTGTACCCACAGTGTCCTATGACATTCTCTAGAGGTCATTCGAAGGAAAATGGTGGCTCCATAAGGCCAGTATGCTTAATGATCCGCCCTAGAGATGAGTCTCTCCATTCATAGATGTCCTGTCAGAAGAGCTTTTAGAAAACATCTGTGTAAGAGGAAGAGAGAAGAGTTGCTCTGGCATTTCACGCACCATTATATTAAATGTTACATGCTCTGCAGTGTTTCCTCAGCAGGGGAGTATATTGCCTCATCCCTCACCTCAGAATGATTCCGTAAATGTCAGGTAAACATTAACCCAGCAAAGATTCCTGGCACAGGATAGAAAAAATAAAAAAGGATGTTCTGTCATGTATTTAATATGAAAGATTTTCACAGACAGGAGAGCTATGTGAGAGGAATAAAGCCAGAACTCATAACCACAAATTTAGCATCAAATTATAACTTGACTCATTTATTCCAAAAATACTATGGAACATGAATCAAGCCCTGCTCTCTCCAGAGCCACTCAAAGTGTGTGCCTCTAATGGCAGGGTTGGCTTACAGTACAAGTTTTAGTCTGGATGGTGCCTGAAGGTAACAGAAGTTATCTCTGCGCACTTGTTTCAGCTCGTTCACTGCTGATTCCTGTGGCTTTTCTACATACGGTTTCTTTTGCCTGAAGCATAGTCAATGTAAAGAATTCAGAGGGTAGTTTCCTAGTAGCTCAGTTTTTTATTATAAATATTTTAGACACTCAACAGATAACTACCATGTGGCCAAATATATGTAAATATGTTCAGTACAGTTGAAGTACCCCATGTACCACTCCTTAATCTCATTATCCTCTTTGTTTTCCAGATAAAATCATCGTCCCGAATTTGCTGTTTATCGCTATATAATGCATGTTTTTATACTTTTATTATATACTTACTCATAAATAATACCTAGCATTGTATTGCATATATTAAATTCATATAAAAACCAAACCAAGCCCGTTGAGTAGAACTGCTTCATAGGATTTTCTTGGCTGTGATCTTTACAGAAGCAGATCACCAGACCTTTCTTATGTGGTGCTGTTGGGTGGCTTCAAACTGCAACCCTTTAGGTTAATAGTTGAGCACAAACCTTGCACAACCCAAAACCAAAAAAAAAAAAAAAACCAAACCTGTTGCCATTGAGTCCTTTTCAACTCATAGCAATGCTATAGGACAGAGTAGAATTGCTCCATAGGGTTTCCAAGGAGCAGCTGGTGGATTCAAACTGCCAGCCTTTTGGTTAGCAGCCTGAGCTCTTAACCACTGCGCAGGGACCTTGAACTCATGTAGATGGTGTCACATTGTACATGTTCTTCCTTTTTCACTCAGTATTGTATTGTTTTTCAGGTTTATCCAATGTTGCTGCTCCTAGTTCTAGCTCATTCATTTCCCCTGCTGTTTAACATGCTATTGTATGGATTGTTGTTGTTAGGTGCGATGGAGTCAGTTCCAACTCAGAGCGAACCTATGTACAACAGAATGAAACGCTGCCCAGTCCTGCACCATCCTCAAAATCCTTACTATGTTTGAGCCCATTGTTACAGCCTGTCTGTCAGTCCATCTAGTTGAGGGTCTTCCACTTTTTTGCTGACTCTCTGCCAAGCATGATGTCCTCCAGGGACTGGTTCTTCCTGATAACACGTTCAAAATATGTGAGATGAAGTCTTTCCATCCTCGCTTCTAAGGAACATTCTGGCTGTACTTCTTCCAAGACAGATTTATTCATTCTTCTGGCATTCCATGGTATATTCAGTATTCTTCGCCAACACCGTAATTCATATACATCAATTCTTCTTTGGTCTTCCTTATTCATTTTCCAGCTTTCACGTGCATATGAGGTGATTGAAAATATCATGGCTTGATGCAACACCGTTCACAATAGCAAAAAGATGGAAACAACCTAGGTGCCTACCAGTGAATGAATGGATAAACAAATTCTGGTACCTACACACAATGGAATACTACTCAACGATAAAGAACAATGATGAATCTGCAAAACATCTCACAACATGGATGAATCTGGAGGGCATTTTCCTGAGTGAAATTAGTTGCAAAAGGACAAATATTGTATAAGACCACTATTATAAGAACTCAAGAAAAGGTTTAAACACAGAAGAAAACATGCTTTGATGGTTATGTGGATGGGGTGGGAGGGAGAGGGGAGTTCACTAACTAGGTAGTAGACAAGAATCATCCTAGGTGAAGGGAAGGACAACTGGAATAAACCAAAAGCTAAGAAATTTCCTGAATACAACCAAACACTTTGAGGGACAGAGTAGCAGGGGCTGGGGCCTGGGGACCATGGTTTCGGGGGACATCTGGGTCAGTTGGCATAAAAAAGTTTATTAAGAAAATGTTCTACATCCCGCTTTGGTGAGTGGCGTCTTGGGTCTTAAAAGCTTGCGAGCAGCCATCTAAGATGCGTCAATTGGTCACAACCCACTTGGAGCAAAGGAGAATGAAGAACACCAAAGACGTAAGGAAAATATTAGTCCAAGAGACAAAAAGGGCCACATAAACCAGAGACTCCATCAGCCTGAGACCAAAAGAACTAGATGGTGCCCGGCTACCACCAATGACCGCCCTGACAGGGAACACAACAGAGAGTCCCTGACGGAGCAGGAGAAGAGCATGGAGCAGAACTCAAATTCACATAAAAAGACCAGACTTAATGGTCTGACTGATACTGAGGAACCCCTGAGGCCATGGCCCCCAGATGCTCTGTAAACCCAGAACTAAGACCATTCCCAAAGCCCACTTTTCAGACAAAGATTAGACTGAACTATAAAACATAAAATAATACTCGTGAAGAGTGTGCATGTTAGTTCAAGCAGTTAGACAAAAGCAAATGGGCAGCTGCTATCTGGAGGCAGGATGAGAAGGCAGGAAGGGACAGGAACTGGTTGGATGGACATGGGAAACTGAGGGTGGAAAGGGGGAGTGTGCTATCACATTATAGGGATTGCAGCTAGTGTAACAATAAGTGTATAAATTTTTATATGAGAAATTAACTTGAGCTGTAAACTTTCACCTGAAGCACATTTTAAAAAAAAAGAAGAAAGTATCATGGCTTGGGTCAGGCGTACTTTTATTCCTCAAAGTGACATCTTTGTTTTTGTAGCAGATTTGCCCAGTGCAATACATCATTTGATTTCTTGACTGTTGCTTCCATGGGTGTTGATTGTAGATTCCAAGTAAAATGAAATCCTTGACGACTTCAATCTTTTCTCTGTTTATCATGATATTGCTTGTTGGTCCAGTTTTGAGGACTTCTGTTTTCTTTTTGTTGAGGTGTAATCCATACTGAAGGCTGTGGTCTTTGATCTTCATTGTCAAGTACTTCAAGCCCTCTTCACTTGCAGCAAGCAAGGTTGTGTCATCTGCATAACGCAGGTTGTTAATGAGTCTTCCTTCAATCCTGACGCTGAGTTCTCTTCATATTGTCCAGCTTCTCGGATTATTTGCTTAGCATACACGTTGAATAAGCGTGGTGTAAGGATACAACCCTAGTGTACAACTTTTCTTGACTTTAAACCACACAGTGTTCCCTTGTTCTGTTCGGACACTTGCCTCTTGGTCTAATTACAGGTTCCTCATCAGCACAATTAAGTGTTCTGGAATTCCCATTCTTTGCAGTGTTATCCCTAATTTGTTATGATCCACACAGTTGAATGCCTTTGCATAGTCAATAAAACCCAGGTAAAAGTCTTTCTGGTATTCTCTGCTTTGAGCCAAGATCCATCTGACATCAGTAATGATATCACTCATTCCACGTCCTCTTCAGAGTCCAGCTTGAATTTCTGACAGTTCCCTGTTGATGTAGTACTGCAACTGTTTTTGAATGATCTTCAGCAAAATTTTACTTGCATGTGATATTAATGATACTGTTCCATAATTTCTGCATTCTGTTGGATCATCTTTCTTTGGAATGGGCACAAACATGGATCTCTTCCAGTCTGTTGGCCAGGTAGCTGTCTTCCAAATTTCTTGGCATAGACAAGTGAGCTGTTTCAGCATTGCATCTGTTTGTTGAAACAGCTCAACTGATATTCCATCAATTCCTGGAGACTTGTTTTTCGCCAGTGCTTTCAGTTCAGCTTGGACTTCTTTCTTCAGTACCATCAGTTCTTGATCATATGTTATCTCCTGAAATGGGTGAACATCGACCACTTCTTTTTGGTACTTGACTCGGTGTATTCCCTACATCTTCTTTTAATGCTTCCTACATTGTTCAATATTTTGCTCATAGAATCTTTCAATATTGCAACTTGAGGCTTGAGTTTTTTTCCGTAGTTCTTTTGACTTGAGAAATGCCAAGTGGTTCTTCCCTTTTGGTTTTCTAACTCCACGTCTTTGCATATTTCATTATAATACTTTACTTTGTCTTTTCGAGCAGCGCTTTGAAATCTTCTGTTCAGCTCTTTTACTTCATCATTTCTTTCATTCCCTTCAGCTACTCTACGTTGAAGAGCAAATTTCAGCATCTCTTCTGACATCCATTTTGGTCTTTTCTTTCTTTCTTGTATTTTTAATGACCTTTTGCTTTCTTCATATATGATGTCCTTGATGTCATCCCACAAGTCATCTGGTCTTCGATCATTAGTGTTCAAATCTGTTCCTGACACAGTCTCTAAATTCAGGTGAGATACACCTAATATCGTACTTTGGCTCTCCTGGACTTGTTCTGATTTTCCTCAGCTTCAGATTGCGTATGAGCAGTTGATGGTCTGTTCCACAGTTGGTCCCTGGCCTTCTTCTGACTGATGATATTGAACTTCTCCATCACCTGTTTCCACAGATGTAGTCAGTTTGATTCCTGTGTATTCCATCCTGCGAGGTCCATGTGTACTCGCCGTTTATGTTGTTGATGCAATGAGTAAGTCATCGGTCTTGCAAAATTCTGTCATGTGATCTCTGGCATCGTTTCTGTCACCAAGGCCATATTTTCTAACTACTGGTCCTTCTTTGTTTCCTACTTTTGTACTCCAATCACCAGTAATTATCAATGTATCTTAATTGCATGTTTGATCAGTTTCAGGCTTTAGAAGTTGACAAAAATCTTCAATTTCTTCAGTTTTGGCACTGGTGGTTAGTGCATAAATTTGAATAATAGTCATACTACCTGGTCTTTCTAGCAGGTATATGGATATTATCCTATCACTGACAGTGTTGTACTTCAGGATAGATCTTGAAATGTTCTTTTGACAATGAATGTGATACCGTTCCTCTTCAATTTGTCATTCCAGGCATAGTAGACCATACCATTATCCAATTCAAAATGTCCAACACCAGACCATTTCACTTCACAAATGCCTGGGATATCTATCTTTAAGCATTCCATTTCATTTTTGACAATTTCTAATTTTCCTGGATTCATACTTCGTACATTCCACATTCCAATTATTAATGGATGTTTGCAACTGTTTTTCTTCTCATTTTGAGCTGTACCGTATCCGCAAATGAAGCTCCCTTAAGCTTTACTCCATCCACCTCATCAATGTCAACTCTACTTTGAGGAAGCAGCTCTTTCCCAGTCATATTTTGAGTGCCTTCCAACCTGAGGGGTTCATCTTCTGGCACTGTATCAGACAAGTTCTGCTACTATTCGTAAGATTTTCTCTGGCCAATTTTTTTAGTAGATATTTTTTAGAAGCTAATATGCTGTTGATGGACACCTAAGTTGATTCCAGATTTTTCACTATTACGAACATGTGTACAGTGTACATGGTCCTTTTACACAATTTTTCTATGATATAGAAAACAGTAATATCTGAACCATATACCTGTAATTCATTGGGACTCACTAATTGGGCAACTGTACCGCAGCAGTGGTTTTTAAACTCTAGCCTGTATCAGATTACCTGGAAGGCTTCTTAAAACATAGATCACTCAGTAGGTTTGAGATGGGATCCAATAATTTGCACTTCTAACAAGTTCCCAGGTGATACTGAGACTGCTGGTCTGGGGACCACACTTTTAGAACCACTGCTCTAGTATATAATAGAATTGGAATGGCTAAGTCACATAAGAGCTTTGGTGGTACAACGGTTAAGCACTAGGCTGCTAACCCAAAGGCTGGTGATTTGAACTCACCCAACAGTCCTGCGGGACAAAGACCTGGTGATCTGCTTCTGTAAAGATTACTGCCTAGAAAACCCAACAGGGCAGTTTTACTGTGTCACACAGGGTTGCTGTGAGTCAAAAATCAACCTGACAGCACGCAACAAGTCACATTACTAGTTATTGGCATACCTTGTTTTATTGCACTTTACCTTATTGTGCTTTGCAAATACTGTGTTTTTTACAAATTGAAGGTTCGTGGCAACCCTCCACTGAGCAAGTCTGTTGGTGCCATTTTTCTAACAACATGTGCTCACTTCATGTCTTGGTGTCACATTTTGGTAATTCTTGTAATATTTCAAACTTTTTCATTATTATTATATTTGTTATGGTGATCTGTGGTCAGTGATCTTTGATGTTACGATTGTAATTGTTTTGGGGCACCATGAACACACCCATATGAGACAGTGAACTTCGTTGATAAATGTTGTGTCTGTTCTGACTGCTCCACCGACCTGCCCTTCCCCGTCTCTCTCCCTCGGAGGCCTCGATATTCCCTGAGACATGACAATAGTGAAACTAGGCTAATTAATAACCATACAATGGCCTCTAAGTGTTCAAGTGAAAGGAAGAGCGTTCACTTGTCTCTCACTTTAAATCAAAAGCTAGAAATGGTTAAGCTTAGTGAAGAAAGCGTGCCCAAAGCTCAGATAGGCCAAAAGCTAGGCTTCTTGCGCCAAACAGCCAAGTGGTGAATGCAAAGAAAAAGTTATTGAAGGAAATTAAAAGTGCTACTCCAGTGAACACACAAGTGATAAGAAAGTGAAACAGCCTTATTGCTGATATGGAGAACGTTTTAGTGGTCTGGATAGAACATCAAACCAGCCACAACATTCCCTTAAGCCACACCCTAATCAAGAGCAAGGCCCTAACTCTCTTCAGTTCTGTGAAGGCTGAGAGGGGTGAGGAAGCTGCAGAAGAAAAGTTGGAAGCTAGCAGAGGTTGTTTCATGAGGTTTAAGGAAAGAACCTGTTACCATGACATAAAAGTGCAAGGTGAAGCAGTAAGTTCTGATTGTAGAAGCTGCAGCAAGTTATCCAGAAGATCTAGCTAAGATAATTGATGAAAGTGGCTACACTAAGCAACAGATTTTCAATGTAGATAAAACAGCCTTATATTGGACAAAGATGCCATCTAGGACTTCCATAGCTAGAGAGAAGTCAGTGCCTGGGTTCAGACCTTCAAAGGACATGCTGACTCTTGTTGCGGGCTAATGCAGCTGGTGACTTTAAGTTGAAGCCAATGTTCATTTACCATCCGAAAATCCTAGAGCCCTTAAGAATTATGCTAAATCTACTCTGCCTCCACTCTATAAATGCAACAACAAAGCCTGGATGACAACACATCTGTTTACAACATGGTTTACTGAATATTTTAAGCCCACTATTGAGAAGACCTACTGCTTAGGAGAAAAAAGGATTCCTTTCAAAATATTAATGCTCATTGACAATATACCTGGTCACCCCAGAGCTCTGATGGAGATGTACAAGGAGATTAATGTTGTTTTCACGCCTGCTAACACAACATCCATTCTGCAGCCCATGGATCAAGGAGTAATTTCAACTTTCAAGTCTTATTATTGAAGAAATACATTTTGTAAGGCTATAGTTGTCATAGATAGTGATTTCTCTGATGGATCTGGGCAAAGTAAATTGAAAACCTTTTGGAAAGAATTCACCATTCTAGATGCCATTAAGAACATTCATGATGCATGGAGGAGGTCAAAATATAAACATTAACAGGAGTTTGGAAGAAGTTGATTCCAACCCTCATGGATGTCTTTGAGGGGCTCAAGTCTTCAGTGGAGGAAGTAACTGCAGATGTGGTAGAAACAGCAAGAGAACTAAAATTAGTACTGGAGCCTGAAGATGTGACTGAATTGCTGCAATCTCATGGTAAAACTTTAATGGATAAGGAGTTGCTTCTTATAGGTAAGCAAAGAAATTGGTTTCTTGAGATGGCATCTACTCTTGGTGAAGATGCTGTGAACATTGTTGAAATGACAATGAAAGGTTTAGAATATTACATAAACTTGGTTGATAAAGCAGCAGCAGGGTTTGAGAGGATTGATTCCAATTTTGAAAGAAGTCTACTATGGGTAAAATGCTGTCGCACAGTGTCGCATGCTACAGAGAAATCTTTTGTGAAAGAAGGAGTCACTCAATGCAGCAAACTTCATTGTTGTCTTATTTTAAGAAATTGCCACAGCCACAACAACCTTCAGCAACCACTGCCCTGATTAGTCAGCAGCCAGCAAGACCCTCCACCGAAAAAGATTATGACACTCTGAAGGCTCAGATGATGGCTAGCATTTTTTAGCAATAATATATATATATATATATTTATATATATATATATATTCTTTATTGTGCTTTAAGTGAAGGTTTACAGTTCAAGTCACTTTCTCATACAAAAATTTATACACACATTGCTATGTGACCCTAGCTCCTCTCCCTATAATGTGACAGCACAATCCTCCTTTCCATCCCAGATTTACCGTGTCCATTCAACCAGCTCTTGTCCCTTTTTGCCTTCTCATCTCGCCTCTGGACAGTAGCTGCCCATTTAGTGTAATGTATCTACTTGAGCTAAGAAGCACTCTCTTCACAAGTATCATTTTTATGTCCCATAGTCCAGTCTAATCTGTCTGAAGAGTTGGCTTTGGGAATGGTTTCAGTTCTGGAGTAGCGGAGAGTCCGGGGGCCATGTCTTCCCGGATCCCTCCTGTCTCAGTACATTAAGTCTGGTCTTTTTACATGAATTTGTGTTCTGCTGCACACTTTTCTCCTGCTCCATCAGGGACTCTGTTGTGTTCCCTGTCAGGGCGGTCATTGGCGGTAGCCGGGCACCATCTAGTTCTTCTGGTCTCAGGCTGATGGAGTCTTTGGTTTATGTGGCCCTTTCTGTCTCTTGGCCCAATATTTTCCTTGTGTCTTTGGTGTTCTTCATTCTTCTTTGCTCCAAGTGGGTTGGGACCAATTGATTTATCTCAGATGGCTGCTCGCTAGCTTTTAAGACCCCAGACGCCACTCACCAAAGTGGGATGTACAACATTGTCTTAATAAACTTTGTTATGCCAACTGACCTACATGTCCCTCGAAACCGTGGTCCCCAGACTCCAGCCCCTGCTACTCTGTCCCTCAAAGTGTTTGGTTGTATTCAGGAAACTTTTTAGCTTTTGGTTTATTCCAGTTGTGCTGACTTCCCCTGTATTGTGTGTTGTCCTTCTCTTCACCTAAGATAATTCTTTTCTACTGTCTAGTTAGTGGTTGGCAGTTCGAATCTACCAGGCGCTCCTTGGAAACTCTATGGGGCAGTTCTACTCTGTCCTATAGGGTTGCTATGAGTCAGAATCGACTCGACAGCAATGAGTTTTTTTGGGTTTTATCTAGTTAGTGAATAGCCCTCTCCCTCCCTCCCCACTCTCATAACCATCAAAGAATGCTTTCTTATGTGTTTAAACCTTTTCTTGAGTTCTTATACTAGTGGTCTCATACAGTATTTGTCCTTTTGCAACTAATTTCATTCAGCATCATACCCTCCAGATTCATCCATGTTACGTTTTCTCAGATTCACTGTTCTTTATTGCTGCATAGTATGCCACTGTTTTTAGGTACCATGATTTGTTTATCCATTCGTCTGTTGATGGGCACCTAGGTTGTTTCCATCTTTTTGCTGTTGTGAACAGTGCTGCAGTGAACATGGATGTGTATATATCTATTCGTGTGATGCTTCTTATTTCTCTAGGATTTATTCCAAGGAGTGGGATTGCTGGATCATATGGCACTTCTATTTCTAGCTTTTTGAGGAAGCACCAAATCGATTTCCAGAGTGGTTGTACCGTTTTACATTCCCACCAGCAGTGTATAAGTGTTTCAGTCTCTCCACAACCTCTCCAACATTTATTATTTTGTGTTTTTTGGATTAATGCTAGCCTTGTTAGGGTGAGGCGGTATCTTGTTGTAGTTTTGATTTGCATTTCTCTAATGGCTAATGATAGTGAGCATTTCCTCACGTATCTGTTAGCCGTCTGAATGTCTTCTTTGGTGAAGTGTCTAATATCCTTTGCCCGTTTTTTAATTAGGTTATTTGTCTTTTTGTTGTTGAGGTTTTGCAGTATCTTGTAGATTTTACAGATTAGATGCTGATCGGATTTGTCGTAGCCAAAAATTTTTTCCAGGTCTGTAGGTTGTCTTTTTACTCTTTCGGTGAAGTCTATTGATGAGCATAAGTGTTTGATTTTTAGGAGCTCCCAGTTATCTAGTTTCTCTTCTGGTGGTTGTACATTGTTAGTAATGTTTTGTATTCTGTTTATGCCATGTATTAGGGCTCCTAGCATTGTCCCTATTTTTTCTTCCATTATCTTTATCATTTTAGATTTTATATTTAGGTTTTTGATCCATTTTGAGTTAGTTTTTGTGCATGGTATGAGGTATGGGTCTTGTTTCATTTTTTTGCAGATGGATATCCAGTTATGCCAGCATCATTTGTTAAAAAGACTGTCTTTTCCCCAGTTAACAGACTTTGGGCCTTTGTCAAATATCAGCTGCTCATAGGTGGATGAATTTACGTCTGGATTCTCAATTCCGTTCCATTGGTCTATGTATCTGTTGTTGACCAGTACCAGGTTGTTTTGACTACCGTGGCGGTGTAATAGGTTCTAAAATCAGGTAGCATGAGGCCTCCCACTTTGTTCTTCTTCCTGAGTAATGCTTTACTTACCCAGAGCCTCTCCCTTTTCCATATGAAGTTGGTGATTTGTTTCTCCATCTCATTAAAAAATGCTGGTGGAATTTGGATCGTAATTGCATTGTATCTGTAGATCACTTTGGGTAGAATAGACATTTTCACAATGTTGAGTCTTCTATCCATGAACAAGGTATATTTTTCCACTTATGTAGGTCTCTTGGTTTCTTGCAGTAGTGTCTTGTAGTTTTCTTTGTATAGGTCTTTTACCTCTTTGGTTAGATTTATTCCTAAGTATTTTATCTTCTTGGGGGCTATTGTAAATAGTATTGATGTGGTGATTTCTTCTTCAAAGTTCTCTTTGTTGGTGTAGAGGAATCCAACTGATTTTTTTGTGTTTGGTATCCTGATAGTTTGCTGATATCTTCTATTAGTTTCAGTAGTTTTGTTGTGGATTCTTTGGGGTTTTCTGTGTATAAGATCATATCATCTGCAAATAGAGATACTTTTACTTTTCCCTTACCCATTTGGATGCCCTTTATTTCTTTTTCTAGCCTAATTGCTCTGGCTAGGACCTCCTACACAATGTTGAATAAGAGTGGTGATAAAGGGTGTCTTTGTCTGGTTCCTGGTCTCAAGAGGAATGCTTTCAGACTCTCTCCATTTAGGATGATGTTGGCTGTTGGCTTTGTATAAATGCCCTTAATTATGTTGAGAAATTTGTCTTCTGTTCCTATTTTGCTGGGAGTTTTTGCCATGAATGGGTGTTGGACTTTGTCAAGTGCCTTTTTTGCATCAATTGATAAGATCATGGGGTTCTTCTCTTTTGTTTTATTTTTGTGATGGATTACACTGATGGTTTTCCTAATGTTGAACCATCCCTGCATACCTGGTATGAATCCCACTTGGTCATGGTGAATTATTTTTTTGATATGTTGTTAAATTCTATTGACTATAGTTTTGTTGAGGATTTTTGCGTCTATGTTCATGAGAGATATTGGGGTGTAATTTTCTTTTTTTGTGGCGTCTTTACCTCGTTTTGGTATTAGGGTATTGTTGGCCTCATAGAATGAGTTTGGGAGTATTCTATCCTTTTCTATGCTCTGAAATACCTTTAGTAGTAGTGGTATTAACTCTTCTCTGAAAGTTTGGTAGAATTCTCCAGTGAAACCATCAGGGCCGGGGCTTTTTTTAGTTGGGAGTGTTTTAATTACCTTTTCAATCTCTTCTTTTGTTATAGGTTTATTTAGTTGTTCTACTTCTGTTTGTGTTAGTTTAGGTAAGTAGTAAGTTTCTAGAAATTGGTCCATTTCCTCTAGGTTTTCAAATTTGTTAGTGTACAGTTTTTCAGAGTATTCTGTTATGAGTTTTTTAATTTCAGTTGGGTCTGTTGTGATATCGCCCATCTCATTTCTTATTTGGGTTATTCCCTTCCTTTCCTGTTTTTCTTTTGTCAGTTTGGCCAGTAGTTTATTGATTTTTTTGATCTTTTCAAAGAACCAGCTTTTGGTCTTGTTAACTCTTTCAGTTGTTTTTCTGTTTCGTTTAATTCTGCTCTTATTGTTATTATTTGTTTTCTTCTGGTGCCTGAGGGCTTCTTTTGCTGCTCTCTTTCTATTTGTTCAAGTTGTAGGGTTAATGTTTTGATTTTGGCCCTTTCTTTGTTTTGGATGTGTGCATTTATTGCTATCAGTTGACCTCTTAGCACTGCTTTTGCTGTGTCCCAAAGGTTCTGGTTGGATGTGTTTTCATTCTCATTTGATTCTGTGAATTTCTGTATTCCATCCTTAATTTCTTCTGTAACCCAGTAGTTTTTAAGCAAGGTGTTGTTCAATTTCCATGTGTTTTATTTTTTTTTCCTTGCTTTTTCTGTTGTTGTTTTCCACTTTTATGGCTTTATGATCAGAAAAGATGCTTTGTAACATTCCGATGCCTTGGATTCTGTTAAGGCTTGCTTTATGGCCTAATATATGGTCTATTCTGGAGAACGTTCCATGTGCATTGGAAAAGAAAGTATATTTGTCTGCTGTTGGGTGGAGTGTTCGGTATATATCTGTGAGATCAAGTTGGTTGATTATGGCGTTTATATTTTCCGTGTCTTTACTGAGCTTCTTTCTGGATGTTCTGTCCTTCACCGAAAGTGGTGTGTTGAAGTCTCCTACTATTATTATAGAGCTGTCTATCTCTCTTTTCAATGCTATTAGAGTCTGTTTTATGTATTTTAGAGCCTTGTTGTTGGGTGCATAAATATTTGTTACGGTTATGTCCTCCTGGTGTATTGACCGTTCAGTCATTATATAGTGTCCTTCCTTATCCTTTGTATTGGATTTTTCTTTAAAGTCCATTTTGTCAGAGATTATTATTGCCACTCCTGCTCTTTTTTGAGTTTTGTTTGCTTGATATATTTTTTCCATCCTTTGAGTTTTAATTTGTTTGTGTCTTTAAGTCTAAGCTATGTCTCTTGTAGGCAGCGTATAGATGGATCATGTTTTCTTATCCATTCTGCCACTCTCTATCTCTTTATTGGTGCATTTAGTCCATTTACATTCAGCATAATTATTGATAGGTATGAGTTTAGTGCTGTCATTTTTATGTCTTTTTTTGTGTGTTATTGACAGTTTCTTTGTTCCACTTAATTTTCTGTGCTGAGTTGTTTTTCCTTATGTATTTTCATCTTTTTCATTGTTGTTGGTTTTGTATTTGCTGAGTCTTTATGTTTTGCTTGTTTTTTATTTTGATTTGTAGGATTGTTAGTTTCCTCTGTGGCTACCTTAATATTTACCCCTATTTTTCTAAGTTTAAACCAGTCTTTTATTTCTTTATATCGCCCTGACTTCCTCTCCACATGGAAGCTCTATGACTACATTTTTTAGTCCCTCTTTTTTTGTTTTACTCTTGTCATCTTTTACATATTAACACCTCTGTTTCCCTATTTTCAGTGTTTTAGCTTTGATTTATTTTTGTGACTTCCCTATCTGGGTTAACACTTGGTTGCTCTGTCCTGTGTTCTAGTCTTGGGTTGTTATCTGATGTTACTGATTTTCTACCTGGAGGACTCCCTTTAGTATTTCTTGTAATTTTGGTTTGGTTTTTGCAAATTTCCTCAACTTCTGTTTATCTGGAAATGTCCTAACTTCGCCATTGTATTTGTGACACAGTTTTATATAATTCTTGGCTGGCAGTTTTTTTCCTTCAAGGCTTTATATATGTCATTCCATTGCCTTCTTTCTTGCCTGCATGATTTCTGCTGAGTAGTCCGAGCTTAGTCGTATTGACTCTCCTTTGTAGATAACTTTTTGTTTATCCCTAGCTGCTCTTAAAATTCTCTCTTTATCTTTGGTTTTGGCAAGTTTGATTATAATATCTCTTGGTGATATTTTTCTAGGATCTACCTTGTGTGGGGTTCGATGAGCATCTTGGATAGATACCTTTGCATCTTTCATGATGTCAGGGAAGTTTTCTGCCAACAGATCTTCAACAATTCTCTTTGTATTTTCTGTTATCCACTCTTCCCCCTGTTCTGGTACTCCAATCACTTGTAGGTTATTCCTCTTGATAGAGTCCCATATAATTCTTACGGTATTTTCATTTTTAAAAATTCTTTTATCTTATGTTTCCTCAAAAAAGTTTGTGTCAAGTGCTTTATCTTCAATCTCACTAATTCTGACTTCCATTGCCTCAGTTCTAGTCCTGTGACTTTCTATTGAGTTGTTGAATTCTGAAATTTTATTGTTAATCTACTGGATTTCTGATTGCTGTCTCTCTGTGGATTCTTGCAGCCTGTTAAATTTGTCATTGTGCTCTAATCTTCTTAAGCTCCTCTATTGCTTTGTCTCTGTGTTCCGTGGCTTGTTCTGCATTTTGCCTAATCTCTTGAAGAGTTCTGTGTAGTAATCTTTTGTATTCTACCTCCAGTAATTCCAAGAAGTTCTCTTCCTCTGGAAAATTTCTTTTATCTTTTTGGGGGCTTGATGAAGCCATCATTGTCTGGCTAGGTGATTGGATATTGACTGTTGTCTCTGAGCCATCAATAAGTTATTATATTTATTTATTTTATGTTTGCTTACTGTGTCCTAGCTTCTTGTTTTGATATGCCCAAATAGGCTGCTCGTGTGAGCTTGTTTGATTATTGGCACCTTTGAAGCTCTAACGTCCTGTCACCGTGGTTAGATCTGTTACTAGGTATGTGAGCCCAGGAGTCCGTTTACCTTTCTTGTATGGAATCAGCTCATGTGTCCCAATAGTCAGTCACCAAGTGTGTGGTGCAGGCTCTCATCTACAGTCCTAGACGGGCAGGGGTGATTGGAGTAGGCAGAGGTATCTGGCTGCAGTAGGGGGTCACGTGCTGAGCAAGGCAGGGGCCTGACAGCTGCCCCTGAGTGTCTGGGAGGAAAGCATGACCCTGTTCCCTAGAGTGTGTAGGTGGGTGGTTTTTGCATCCGGCCTATGGGCACCCAGTGTTGTTGGCTGTAAGGACTAGGAGGCACCACTTATTCTTGGACCCCTGTCGCAGGTGGTTAGGTGGCATGGGTGGAGAAATCAGTCCTGAGGCCTCTGATGTAGGTAGTGAGGACTCTGCTTAATGAGCAGAGTAGTGACAAATGTCACAAACCTGCCACTCCACCATATAGCTGATACAGTGAATTTAGGCTTCAAGTATATACCCTGTTGTACCATGCTAATGAGGGCCTGTGCTGTTGAAATGGGCCCACAGAGGTCTATGCAGTGGTCAAAGTCATTCAAAGTCCATGGAACCCTTATGCCTGTGCCTAGGCAAAGGAGCTGTGCCTGCCCTGAGTTCCCAGCTTAGGGGAGCTGGCAGATTATTTTCTCCTGTTTGTTAATTTTTTCCCTCTCCAAGGCCAGGAAAATGGCTCAGTGTGCGTGATAGGTTCTACTTCCAGCCGAAGGGACACAGCAATCACTGAAGCTGGCCTGGGACCCAGTGCAGAGCAGGGAGGGAGCAGGTAAATGGGAGAGAGTTTCTTCCCAAACAGAGTGTTTTTTGATCCGCGTGGTAGGTTAAATATATGTACTTATCTTTTGCCAATTGAGCGCCACTTTTCACTGGCTTTGGAGGCCTGAGCAGACTCTCTGGCGCTCGTTCTCTCCTGATGTGGAAAACACGTCCTGAACACCACTGCTTGCCTCAATGCTGATCCAGTCTGCAGGGCACCGGCTTCCTCCAGGTCAGATGTGGCAACTCCTTGCTGCTTCTGAACCATCACTTCCTCCCCTTGCCACTCAGTCCAATTCCTCAACTTTGCCTTTGAGGTCCAGGCCTCCTAGATTGTCACATATAGTTCTTCACTTGTTTTTTCGAGTCTTTGTTGTAAGAGGGACCACCAGAAGTGTCTGACTACTCTGCCATCTTGGCCCCACCGGAAGTATTTTTTAATTAATACATGCACATTGTTTTTTTTCCATATAGTGCTATTGTACACTTAATAGACTACAGTATAGTGTAAACATAACTGTTATATGCACTGGGAAACCAAAAAATTCATGTGACTTGCTTTATTGTGGTGGTCTGGAACCAAACCTGCAATATCTCTGAGGTATTCCTGTATTGTCAAATTCTTCTCCAAAGTGTGTAATTATCAGCAATTAATGAGAGTTCCCAATGTTCCACATCCTGGCTGGCACTTGTCATCATCAGACTTTTTAATTTGTGCCTTTCCAATAATTGTGAAATGATACAATATTGCCATAGTCTGTGTTCTTAGATTACGAGTAAGATTGAGCAGCTTTTCATCTTCTTACTGGAAATTTGGATTTCCTCCTCAGTGAATTTCCTGTTCATGATTTTTAACCATTTTCTGTTAGTTTTTTGTTTTTTTTGTTATTAATTCATGGGAGTTCTTTATACACCCTGAATATTAAGTTTCTTTTTAGTTATGGGTTGTAATTATCTTAATGTCAGTCTTTTTATTTATTTCTCTTTTTTTATGTTGCCTTTTGGTATATGGAAGTTTCAATTTTTATGTAGTCAGTCATAGCATTCTTTTCCTTTGTGGTTTGTGCTTTTTGTATCTTGTTTAAGAAATCCTTTTCTACCTTTAGGTCATAAAGATGTTCTCTGATATTTTCTTCTCTAAGTTTTATAGGTATGCTTCTCATATTCATGTCTTTAATCCTCCTGGAATTTATTTTTGAGAATGGCGTAACCAAAAAACCAAACCTGTTGCCATGGAGTCGCTTCCTACTCATAGCGACCCTATAGGACAGAGTAGAACTGCCCCAAAGGGTTTCCAAGGAGCAGCTGGTGGATTCAAACTGCCAACCTTTTGGTTAGCAGCCGAGCTCTTAACCACTGTACAGCCAGGGCTCTGAGAATGGTGTGTGGTCGGGATATAATTTTATTTGTTCAATTCAGAAAATCCTTTAGCACTGGCATTATTTATTGGATCATCCATCCTTTCCCCTGCTTATATGTAGTACCACTTCCGACTTACATGTGTATGGATCTGTTTCTGGATGCCATATTCAGATCCATTGGTCTATTTGTCTATTCCGGTGCTTTATAATAAGACATGATTTCTCATAGGGCAAAGGTTTTTACTGTTCTAAGTGAGCAACTGTACTTAATCTCTCTAGTAGTGATAGGACCTCAAGGCAGGTACACTACCTCAGTGCCTGTATATTTCCCACCAGCCTCCGGCCAAACTTAACTGCCTTATGTCAACCTTTCCTACTTCCTGATTCTTGCCTAAGGACTGTCTAGTTTAGCTCGTTTGCAGAGCTGAGATGATTGTCATTTCCTGAGCTCAGAGAATGATTCCATCTTTCCTGACTTTTGTTATCTGTTTCTCCGGCTTTCTCTTAAGACTTGGACTTGCCTTTCGCTGCTGTACTCTCCACAATCCAAACAAATTATTACTAATTAGATTACAATAGAAAAACACTCATATATACAATTGCTGGAAAGAGTAGTTGTCCGTCAGTAGTAATGGAAAAGTTACTGTCCCTCAGATGCTATAAAAGGTTTAGGAGTAGTCTCTAAATACTTCATAGCGAATTTCTGATGTTACTAGTAAATAATTCAGGTCTGTGCTGCTACCATAATCATAATAAGGTGCTGATTCATTCAGGAGATGGCTGGGAGAGGCCCAGCTTTCATTTTCATTATTTTTTTTCTCCACAAAAAAATAAACATTAAATTCTTGGCATAAAATAAGTATACCTCAAGTTCTTATTGCTTTTAGCTTTGTGACCTTGGACAAGTCACTACCTTCCTGGGTTATCCGTTTCTTCATTTTTGTAAAAGGAAGAGAATGGGACAAAATAATTGTTAAGTCTTCCTACTCGGAAATTTTGACTCATTGTCTCTGGGGAACTGACATCTCAAAGAACTGGAAGAAGGGTATCATTTATGTCTTTCAGGGACCAAAAATACTCTCAGATTATAGAACATGCATTATGATAATGAATGGGTATTACAGTGAAGATTAATATATCTCATTATCTAATCTTCTCTAGGTAACTAAAATAGGTCAGGCTTAGACTTCATCTTATTTTAATGCAGCCTCACGTGGCAGGGATATTTGCAGCCCCAGAAGTCAGCTAAGGACTTTGGCAGGTCTTTTTTTTCTTTTTTTTTTTCCGATAAGTTTTATTTCATTTGTTGTTTTTAAATTGCAGCAGTGATCTTCCTGGGACTGAATCAGGACCCAGTCCAAATTCTCTGACTCTCTCTCCTCCCAGTAGACTGTCTGGCCTATATTTTGCCAGCTGAGACTTTCCTCTGGCAAGATGCAGTGCAGCAAGGAACAGCTGCCTCCTCTAGTAGGACCAGGTACGAGGGCACAGAATTGTGCTGCTGTACAAACTTCGCCTCGTCCATCAGCTAACCAGGCTGTCCGTGTTATTTGGCTTCACAGAAACCTTGTCTTCTTGCTGTCCTGTAGAAGGGGGACATGGAGAAGGGTTTGCAGGCTTTTTTTGAATGGTTGCCTTGAACAGTTAAACGTGGGAAAGGTATAAGAGGTTGGCTTAGCACTGGATCCAGGTCCTTTAAAACAGGTAGTTTGCCTGGCCAGCTATGGGCTTTGGACTTGAAGGCTCAGGGGCCAGGCCAGCTCCATCTGCTGTATACTGTAAAGAAGAGGGACTCTCAGCTTGTTCCTTTCCTTCCACAATTCCATGTCAGAATGATCATGCTCCCATATAATGGAAAGTTCTGATTACATTCTGATATATCAGAAGAAAATAATCCTGGGAGGCATTATTGGGTTTCCTCCTTTTTTATATTTTCCATATATTTGACAATGAACGTATACTACTTGTGAAATCATATTTTATATGTGTGTGTATATATATATGTATATATATATATCAACATGATAAGAACAGGCAAAAAATTTGAACACGTAATTCAGGTTGTTGTTGTTAGGTGCCTCGAGTCAGTTCCGATTCATAGTGACCTTATATAACAGAATGAAACGTTGCCCGGTCCTGTGCCATCCTCACACTTGTTGCTGTGTTTGAGCCCATTGTCACTCAATTCATAGAAGATGAAATATAAATGAGCAGTGGACATATAAAAAATGCTTATGAGCAATCAGGGAAATTCATACAAAATGAAATATTTTGACAAAATATTTAAATATTGATGATATCCAGTGTTCAAGGGGGTACTGGGGAAATGAAAAGTCTCAAGCAGTCCTTTTGGGGGTATAAATTGGCAAAGCAGTATTTATTCAAATTAAATATGTGCCTACCCTTCAGCCAGGAATATCACTTTCATGTATGTTTCCTAGAGAAACACTCATGTATGTGTACAGAAAAGCTTGGATGAAATTGTTTTTTATTATGTTGTTTGCAATAGTGAAAAAAAATGATCAACCCAGATGTCGAAGAAAGGAAAATGGTTAAACGTATTTCTGTGTGTACACACACACAGACACACACACATATACATCATGGAGTATTATCTAGCAGTGAAAAATGAGGTAGTGAAATTGAAATATCTCCAATTCATATTATATAGTGAAAAGAGCAAATTCTAAGCCATACATACCATATTTTATCATTTATTTAAAAAACAGACGAAAGACCCTACATTTTTCTATTTGTGTATATACGTAAAACGCATAGGAAGGCAGTCTATCAGGGTCCACACCAAACCCCTAACTGTAGTTACCACTAGGAGAAGGCCTGGGAGAGGTGGTGATGGAAAGGAAGCATTGCATAGATTTTAAAAAATAAAATTGTATATCGCTTGTATAATTAAAAATTTAACAACGAAAGAAAGCCTGCTGCTCTACCTCAGGTGGAAGTTCAGAATCCTTGACAGGGCAGAAGGGTCCTCAAAATTTGGCCTCAGTGTTTTTCAGCCCCAGTGAACTTCTCACCATTGCCTAACATGCCATGGTCTTTCACAACTCCATGGTGCTTTCTCTGCCTGGAGCACCATCCACCGCTTTTCTCTCTGCCCTACCCAGCTTTCACAACTCCTTCTGACTCTGCCCACACAGATTCTCTGGATGAGAATCTCTTCTTTCTGCCCCTGGAGCACTGTGCACAAATCTCTGTGTGGCAGTGAGTGATTTGTTAAATGGTTTGCTCCCCTATCAAACGATGAGCTTCTTGACGGCAAGAGACTGAGGTTATATCACCCGAGGATCTCCACTGCCTTGCATAGTATGTGGGAGTATGGTTGGCTCTTACTGAATTTTATTGAATGAAGCAGTTGTTTCACTGTGCTGTCCACCAGCAAAAAAAAAATTTTCTTTTTTAATTGTGCTTTAGGTGAAAGTTTACAGCTCAAGTTAATTTCTCATACAAAAATTTATACACATATTGCTATGTGATATTATTTACAGCACCTATAATGTGACAGCACTCTCCTGCTTTCCACCCTGAATTTCTTGTGTCCACTCAACCAGCTCCTGTCCCTTCCTGCCTTCTCATCTCACCTCCGGACAGGAACGCCCATTTTGTCTCGTGTATCTGCTTGATAAGAAGCACACTCTTCACGAGTATTATTTTGTGTTTTATCATCCAGTCTAATCTCTGTCTGAAGAGTGGGCTTTGGGAATAGTTTTAGTTCTGGGTTCTACCAGCAGATTTTAATAGTATTGAATGACCCCTACCCTGCCTTGGTTAGGGTCATAAAAAAGAAAGCATCTTAACTACCTTACCTCAGTAGCTCACCTCAGGATGTTTTCTATAGACCTGTACAAGATAGCTCTTTACATGGTTGAAAATTTGGTCGTCCTTACAGTTCATCTCAGAGACTCTGCCTAGTATTCTCTGCCTATCTGTATGATACACTTCGTGGGCCAGGAACCCTTTTCTTCACATTTCTCAAGATAATCTTCACAAAGGCCTCATTTAAAAAAAAAGAAAAAAAACATTGCCGTTGAGTCGATACCAACTCATAGCAACCCTATAGTACTGAGTAAAACTGCCCCATAGAGTTTCCAAGGAGCATCTGGTGGATTGTACCATCTAAAACTTCCCTGATAACTATGATGTCCCCTTACAGAAAATCAGCTAAATTTTAGGTATGGCTTACACTGTAGACTTATATCTTTGACCATATCCTAGTCTACTCTGACTATTCCCCTAAGAAAAAAATTAAATTCAATCTTGGGTCCTCTTTTAGGCTATTTCTAAGTGTCTTCTCTGTACTGGAATACACTAATTCTTTACCATTTCTGCTTTAGTTTTACTACACTGGCTGCTGACATTTTCAACCTGTTCCCCAAACTTTAGATAGGGAAATCTACTATCGTATTTCAATTGTACAGGATTGTACAGCATTCTTTTATATAAAATATAGTTCCTTTTGATGCAAATTTGAATTATGTAAAATTAAAATAGTAGGCTATACTAACAGTATTAATAAAGCCTCACCCCAAATTTTAAAATAAAAGTTGAGAAGAATTGCATCATGTCAAAGCTGGAAGGCTGAATAAGTAAACTGTGTTTAAGCTACAGCCATACAGCAGCACGATTTTGACCAGTGAACATAGGTACTCAACATCCTTGGGCGGTATTCTGTGACCCCCATTGCTGTCTACTGCATAGGAACTTGTGCTTGTAGTTTTGGTGTCTTGTTTTTCTGTTATTTTAACATCCGCTTTTTTTATAATTTAAAATATTTTTTACATCCCATTCTAATATCACCCAAGCAGTCATTAAATGGTGACGGTACTTGGAGTAGTGCAAAAGCTAGCACATGAAAATAAATAACTTTGGAATGGAATTTAGATGTGATAAAACATGATGAAGATCAAACCCCCATAATATACTGTGCTATTAATTAGGAGTGAGAACTTTGGAAACCACTGGAGATGATGCCTAGAGCATTGAAATAAAAATGCACTGTGGTGATATAGATCTGTGTCCCCTGAGAATGTATTTATTCCTGTAGGAAAATCACTTTTGAATATTGCATATATTGAATTATTCAAAGTCTTCGAGAACACATCTGTTGCTTAACATGCAAACATCTTGTTCTTGAGGTTTTTGGGGGTTTATTTGTTTTTGTAAATAAAATTATTATATAGCAGTTTTAAAAATCTCATTTTAAAATACTTTGGGGCCAACAAAACAAAACACTTTGGGGCCAAAATAATAGGTTGTGGTCTTTAAAGTACAGAATATGAATGATGTTTATGAATAGGCCTCACCTGTTACTTTATAACCAACTTAATAACTTCAAGCCATTCTTCCCAGAATTTATTTTAAAGGTTTCTAACTTTAATGCTATATATTCAAGGTCATAGAGATATTTAGGACAAACATTTAACATCTCAGAATAGAATGTTAGAATTGGAAAGAAGCTTAGAGATGATTTTACAAAGGGAAAAAGATGATTAGAAAGGGCACCTAAGGGACCAGCTCACGGGCACACAAATTTCAACCGCATTTTTACATTTATATCGGTATATTTCCAGTTGTATTTCATTTCAATTTTCCAATATCCTTTCTTCCGTCTTTATTACCTTATATGTATTGAACTTTTTTTACAATGAAAATAAGCTGAAGTTCAACTCCATTGACACCAGCTAAGAGGTAGAACTACCTGTTGTTATTAGGCGCCGTCTAGTCGATTCCCACTCTTAGCGACCCTGTGTACAACAGATTGAAACACTGCCCGGTCCTGGGCCATCCTCACAATCCTTGCTATGTTTGAAGCCATTCTTGCAGCCACTGTGTTAATCCATTTCATCGAGGGTCTTCCTTTTTCAATGACACTCTACCAAGCAGGATGTCCTTCTCCACCGACTGGTCCCTCTTGGTAACATGTCCAAAGTATGTGAGACAAACTCTCGCCATCCTTGCTTCTAAGGAGCGTTCTGGCTACTTCTTCCAAGACAGATTTGTCCATTCTTCTGGCAGTCCATCGTATATTCATTATTCTTTGCCAACACGACAATTCAAAGGCATCAATTCTTCTTCTGTCTTGCTTATTCATTCTCCAGCTTTCGCATACATATGAGGCATTTGAAAATACCATGGCTTGGATCAGGAGCACCTTAGTCCTCAAAGTGACATTTTTGCATTTCAACACTTTAAAGAAGTCTTTTGCAGTAGATTTTCCCAATGCAATACGTCGTTTGATTTTTTTTTAATATATATTTTATTGTACTTCAGGTGAAGGCTTACAGAACAAATAGTTTCTCATGTAACAGTAGTATACATGTTGTTTTATGACATTGGTTAACAACCCCACAACATATTAACCCTCTAAATTCTCAATCTTTTTTTTTTTTTT
>NW_004443986.1:16929352-16932474 GCF_000243295.1 Trichechus manatus latirostris
CTGAAGGCTGTAGTCTTTGATCTTCATCAGTAAATACCTCAAGTCCTCTTTGCTTTCAGCAAGCAAGGTTGGGTCATCTGCATATCACAGGTTGCTAATGAATCTTCCTCCAATCCTGATGCCCCATTCTTCTTCATGTAGTCCAGCTTCTCAGATTATTTGCTCAACATACAGATTGAATAAGTGTACTAAAAGGATACAACCCTACACACATCTTTTCTGACTTTAAACCACTCAGTATCCCCTTGTTCTGTTTGAATGACTGCCTCTTGGTCTTTGTACAGGTTCCACATGAGCACAATTAAGTGTTCTGAAATTCCCATTCTTTGCATGTTATCCATAATTTGTTATGATCCACACAGTGGAATGCCTTTGCATAGTCAATAAAACACAGGTAAACATCTTTCTAGTATTCTCTGCTTTCAGCCAAGATCCATCTGACATCAGCAGTGATATGTCCCTCATTCCAGGGCCCCTTCTGAATCCAGCTTGAATTTCTGGCAGTTCCCTGTTGATATACTGCTGGAACCATTTTTTAATTATCTTCAGCCAAATTTTACTTGCGTGTGATATTAATATTGTTCGATAGTATCCACATTCTTTTGGATCATCTTTTTTTGGAATGGCACAAATATGGATTTCTTCCTGTTGGTTGGCCAGGTAGCTGTCTTCCAAATTTCTTGGCACAGATGAGTGAGCACTTCCAGTGCTGCATCTGTTTGTTGAAGCATCTGAATTGGTATTCTGTCAATTCCTGAAGCCTTGTTTTTCACCAATGCCTTCAGTGCAGCTTGGACTTCTTCTTTCAGTACCATCGGTTCTTGATCATATGCTACCTCCTGAAATGGTTGAACATCAGCCAAACGGTTGAACGCGGACCAATTCTTTTCGGTAGAGTAACTCTGTGTATTCCTTCCATCTTCTTTTGATGCTCCCTACATCAATCAATATTTTGCCCATAGAATCCTTCAGTGTTGCAACTCGAGGCTTGAATTTTTTCTTCAGTTCTTTCAGCTTAAGAAATGCGGAGCGTGGTCTTCCCTTTTGGATTTCTAACTCTAGGTCTTTGCACATTTCATTATAATACTTTACTTTGTCTTCTCGAGCCACCCTTTGAAATCTTCTGTTCAGCTCTTTTACTTCGTCATTTTTTCCATTCCCTGTAGCTACTCTACGTTCAAGAACAAATTTCAACATCTCTTCTGACATCCGTTTTGGTCTTTTCTTTCTTTCCTGCCTTTTTAATGACTTTTTGCTTTCTTTATGTATGGTGTACTTGATGTCATCCCACAACTCCTCTGGTCTTTGGTCATTAATGTTCAGTGCATGAAATCTATTCTTGAGATGGTCGCTAAATTCAGGGGATATACTCAGGGTCTTTTGTGGACTTGTTTTAATTTTCTTCAACTTGAACTTGCATGTGAGTAATTGATGGTCTGTTCCACAGTTGGCCTCTGGCCTTTTTCCGACTAATGATGTTGAGTTTCTCCATCGTCTCTTTCCACAGATGTAGTTGATTTGATTCCTGTGTATTCCATCTGGCAAGATCCGCATGCATAGTCGCTGTATATGTTGTTGAAAAAATGTATTTGCAGCGAATAAGTCATTGGTCTTGCAAAATTCTTTCATGCAATCTCAGGCGTCATTTCTGTCACCAGGGCCATATTTTCCAACTACTGATCCTTCTTTGTTTCCAACTTTTGCATTCCAATCACTGGTAATTGTCAATGCATCCTGATTGCCTGTTTGATCAATTTGAAACTGCAGAAGTTGGTAAAAATCTTCACTTTCTTCATCTTTGGCATTAGTGGTTGGTGTGTAAATTTGAATATCAGGCATGTTAACTGGTCTTTCTTACAGGCGTATGGATATTATTCTATCACTGATAGTGTTGTACTTCGGGATATATCTTGGAATGTTCTTTTTGACAATAAATGCGATGCCATTCCCCTTCAGTTTGTCATTCCTGGCCAATACCAGTCCATTTCAGCTGTACTACTAACCGAAAGGTCAGCGATTCAAAACCACCAGCAGCTTTGAGGGAGAAAGATGTGGTAGTCAGCTTTCTAGAGATTTATAACCTTGGAAACCCTATGGAGTCGCTATGAGTCAGAATTGACTCCGATGGCAGTGAGTTTGTTTGTTTTAAATGCCTAGGGTATCAGTCTTTGCATTCCAATTCATTTTTGATGACTTCTGATTTTCCTAGACTCGTGCTTCATACATTCTGTGTGCTGACTATTAATGGATGTTTGTAGCTGTCTATTGCCGTAGTGTCTATTATTCTTAAAAAGAAAAAGAAAATTCCGTATTGGCTGTCTTTTTCCTATTTAAGTCGTTTTGGGTACACAATCTTGTACTTAGACTCTTTTCAGAGGTCCTAATACAAATAACACTTCAAATTTTGATGAATTGTTCCTCATGGAGTTTTTCTTTCTTCTTTTCAAGACAATGCATATGGTAAAACTTTACGGCAACACCATGGCTGGGTAGTTCGAGGGGTTTTTGCGGTAAGTAACCTGTCTGCTTCCTAATGTTTTCCTGGTTTCAAGCATGTTTTTTGGGTGTGTGTGTGTGTGTGGTTTGTTTGTTTTTAAGAAAAAAAGACAAAATGTTGCTTATTTCCTTAGGCCTTTGGTGTGTAGAAGTGTCGATAATAAAAAGTGTCTAGAATAGAAAGTCTGTTAAAGAATGTGCTTTGCCCTCATTTAATTCCAGTGACCTTGTTGAGATTTCCCCAGAAGTGGTTGCCTGTAAGTATCAGGGCAGAGGTAGACAGGAAGCAATGAGCCCAAATACTTGCCACTGAGGGAAACCAGTGATGCCTTTAAGCCAATAGCTCCCTCTGCTGACCATGGTATTCAGGCCAGCTAATTTCTCTACTAATTTAAAGAATAGGAGACCTCATTTGCCTAAGATGGTAAAAGCTCTTTAGGTCATGATTTATTAGAACTTAAGAAAGTGAAAAGAATTTGTAGTTCAAGAAATCAAATATTAGTGAAACTGAAATATTATTTGAAATCATGGAGATGACTAGCTCCATATCCAGCTGTTCACTGGAATAGAAACCAGACCAATTGGGACTAAAACCTGTGCACATTCAGCTTTTTTTTTTTTTTTTT
>NW_004443986.1:16941461-16966902 GCF_000243295.1 Trichechus manatus latirostris
TTCAGGATTGTTGATTCTCTGTTTGGCTTAGTTTTTCGGATCTTTGTTGCGGAGGGACGGCGTGGTGTTTCTGCCTAGAGCGCCATCTTGCCGGAAGTCTCGCACATTCAGCTTTAATGCGTATTTAATAATCATAATACGTAATAGGTGCCATGTAGCTATCGGACGCCTGTTGTGTACCAGATGTTTCATGTTCATTATCTCTGTTAGTCCTCAGGATTAACCTACCACCATTTTATAGGTTCAGATTGGTTCATTCACTTTCCCGATGTCCCGAAGAGAGACTATGGCAAAGCCTAGTTCTGAACCCGTATCTTTTATCTCCCAGGCTAGTGCTTATCCCCCCACATCTCAGCCCTCCACAGTGAAAACAGAATAATTGAGAAGCTGATAGTTCTTAGGCAGCAGAAGCTCGCTACATTCATTGATATCTCTGAGTAAATAGTGTGCTTGCTTGCACATGCCTGATCCCTGAGTTCCCTCCGATGACCAAGTGCAAACATTGAGTTGCCTTGTTTACAAGAATTATAATGTGTTTTTTCAGTATAGAAGGCAAAGTTTAATCCTGAAATATTGATGATCCGAGAGATATTGCTCACAGAAACGCAGCTTAGTAGGGAAGTTACCATAAGCATGGGTCTTTAAAAGGAATTTTTAAATTATAGCATTGTTCCAGATTTATAGTAATTTAGACTCATTCTAAAATGTTTTGGAAATCATGAAAGAATAGAAAAGGAAAAAATTAAAACTGTCCATATTCTCACCACCGAGCAATAACCATTTTTAACTTTGTGTTTTACCTTCTTAGCTTTTATTTCTATATATTTCTATTTATGTAGTCTTTTAAATATTGGTCTGTTTAATTTGATATACTTATCTGACTATCTATCTATAAAAAACACCCATTGCTGTCGAGTCAATTCCAACCCACAGTGACCCTATTAACCACTATGCCACTAGGGTTTCCATCTATCTTATATACATGTTTATTTTATATATCTGCATATTAGATTGTATATATGTGATTTCCACATTTTTTCCACATTTAGCTTGTAGTATAATTTTATGTTCTTTCCCCTCACTTAATATATCATGATCATTTTTAAAATGCCATAAAAGTCTTTGAAAATCATTATTTAGTGGCTGCGTATTTCCCTAATATTGAGGTACCATAATTTTAGTTGCCTAATCTGTTGTTAGTTGCTGTCAAGCTAATTCTGACTCATAGCAGCCCCCATGTGTGCAGAGTAGAACTGCTCCATAGGGTTTTCAGGGTTGTGACCTTTCAGAAGTAGATCACCAGGCCTGACTTCCAAGGCGCCTGTGGGTGGATTCGAACCACCAACCTTTCAGCTAGTAGTTGAGCGCTTAACCAGTTGCACCACCCAGGGACCCAGCACAGACCTAGACTCTCACCCCAATGAAAATGATCCCAAACTTTCATAACAATTGATTATTGATGGATGGGGGTGGGTTTGAACCACCAGCCTTTCAGCTAGTAGTCAAACGTTTAACCGTTTGCACCACCCAGGGACTCCTTGCCTAATCTGCTGTGTTGGAAATTTAAACTGCTTCTAAATTTGTTACTACAAATAAAACAGCATCTGTTTATATACATCTTTGACTGAAATCCTTATATCCTCAAAATAAATTCCTAAAAG
This sequence comes from Trichechus manatus latirostris, assembly GCF_000243295.1. Lineage (NCBI taxonomy): Eukaryota > Metazoa > Chordata > Mammalia > Sirenia > Trichechidae > Trichechus > Trichechus manatus. The sequence continues at coordinate 16,943,123 of NW_004443986.1, forward strand.
TAGAATTGCTATGTCTAATACCAAAAGCTACAACAACTACTTATATTTTTGAGTACTTACCACGTACTAGACATTGTGTTAAGCACTTTACATGCATAAATTATTGATCTCATAACTCTGAGGTAGATTCTTTTATTTTCCCTGTTTATAGACGAAGAAATCTGAGACACAGGTGAGGTAATGTACTCAAGATTATAGAGTAAGCACATTTGGAAGGCTCTTGATACTATTGCCAATCATTTTTTTAAGGTTGCTGCTTTTTAAGAAGATAGATTATGTCAGGCATTTGGCAACAGCGTTATGAATAAGGAGTTAAATCTGCAGTTAGATTGGCCCTTTCAGCCTCTCTACTGTTACTCTCCAAATAATCCCTACTTTGGAAGGTTTTTTTGAGTGTCCTAACCTATGCCATTTAGCAGAGCCAAATTCAGTTCAACTGATCTCAGTTGCACAGGAAATATTTTTTACATTCAAGGAATTTGACTTATTTGCCAGCCAAATAGTGTACTTTTATCTCGAAGCAGTTGTAATCTACTGAACTGACACCTGGTCCAGGCTCTGCCTCCAGTCCGATCACTAACCAGCCTTTATTTGACCCTTTTGGCCTTCACTTTCCTCTTCAGTCAGATCAGAGAGTTGAGTTCTGTCATTGGTTCCCAAGTGGACTTGGCTGCATCACAATCGTCTAGGCACCTTTGAGAAATACATAGTCCTGGGCCCCACTCTGGAGAAACTTAAAAATTTTTTATTCTACTTAAACATGTGTACGTGGGATTTTTTTCAAATTGAAAAGAAATGAAAAAATATTTATAACAAAAAACAGCATCCCTACTTCCCAGACTCACTCCACAAATGCTACCACTTTCAACAACATGGCTATTTCTTCCAATATTTGCTTCTGTATTTCTAAAACTATTCACTGTTCTTGGTAGCTTTGTTAATTTTAGTCACTAATATTGACTTTCTGTTATAATCGGTTAGAATTTAGCTCTCCTAGGCCTCCCTGCCTCTTCCCAACCTCCCGTCCCACCCTCCTAGTGCAGGTATATCACAAGTTTGGGTTCATTCAGCTGTCAGTGTTAACATTATTATGATGAGCCAAAATTCTCTGATTTTTTTCTTTATTCTGATACAACTTTTGTATTTTCCCCCTTACCATCAGATCTCTAAAATAACCATCATTTGGAACTTGCAAATATATCAGATTATCTGTTCTTCCTCCTTTCCCCCCCTCCTCAACATACCTTCTAGAAACTTCTAAACTCTTATTCCAATCTGAATTAATTGTTCTTCTGGCCTAATGTACTCCTATTGCCCTAGGACTCTCCTTCACTACTTTTCCTGTATTAGATTCCCTACGCAACCCCAGTATCATTTCCCAGGTTCTACAATTTACTATTTTGACTTAATCTCTCATTTCGGTGATGTCCATCTTCCAGTAACTTCCTAAGAAAAGACTCAAGGGAACTAAATTTTTTAGTTCCTGTACATTGGAAAATGTCTTTATTCTACCCTTTTTTCTATAGTGATGGTTTGGTTGGGTATAGAATTCTAGGTTAATAATAATTTTCCCTCACAGTTTTGAAGGCATTACTCCACTGTCTTCTTGCTTCCAGTGATACAGTTATAAACTCCGGTGTCATTCCAATTCTTGCTCCATTGTATATAAACTGTTCCTTGCCCTCAGTTCTGGATGCTTTTATGATCTTTTCTTTATCCCCACGTTCTAAAATTTCATGATGTAGCCTTTTGGTCTTTATTGTTCATTGTGCTGAGCTCTTGGTTAGGTCTTTAAATCTGGAGATTCACATCCTTCAGTTGTGGGAGGTTTTCTCACCTTATGTTTTTGGATAATTGCCTTCCCTTCACTGTTTGTTCTTGTCTCTCCTGAACACCAACCATTATTTGAGTATTTTATTATGCGTCAGGCAATGGGCTAGATGCTGTACATTTTCCATTAACCCTTAAAATAAGGAAAGTGATATTAGTCCTTGTCTACACATGAGGAAACCGACGTTCTAGGTTTTAAGCACTTTGCTCAAATTTCTCAAAAAAATATATGAAAGTTCTGGTATCCGAATCCAGGTCTGCTTGACTCAAGCCTGTGGTTAACCACTGTATGATAACACCAGTCACTCTCTTATTGCAAGAAGAGGGAGATTGATTGTCAAAGATGTCCAAAGTATAAGAAAGCTCAGGAAAGCAACTGGAAATGATAATTCAAGATTATCCAAAAAGCATCCAGAGATCCCAGCGAGCCAAACCAGTGGATGTCAGAAAGCAGGATTTAGCAAGTTTAGGGAATAATAGTTGGCCAGCAGAGGGAGGAGGACTATAACGAGTCTAGGAAATCTTCCATTAGGGAAGAAGCATGGGGAGGCTGAAAATGCACAGAAATGATCCTGAATTCAGATCCTGGCTCTGGCACCCGTTAGCTCTGTGACCTTCATCTGTAAAATGGAAATGTAACAACACCTACTATACAGGGTTCTTAGGAAGATTAACTGGGATAAAAAAATGTTAAAGCATCAGTACACAAGCAAACAACAAATGTTGTTAGAAAATAGAAAATATTCAGGGGTGCAAAGAAAATCCATGAAAGGAAAATAGGAGATGTACAGAGAAACATATGTAGAGGTGAGACACAAATAGGAGAGCTAGATGCCCTAAGAGGCTGGCCATGTGGGAACAAAGACTGTGATAGCAACATGCACGTAGGTGATCCTAAGGATCCAAGATTACACTGTAAATAAGAAGGGAACTTTTCTCAAACTCTCAGCATTCCCTGGCTTGAGGGCATTGTTTTTCTTTAAGATGGCCCAAGTGTATACTTATCTCTTGTGGCCTTGACCATTTGACTTGGTGCTAGACACGTATTTTAGAGAGTGTTGCAATTAGAGGGGTATATTCCTATTTCTTTACCCTTTCTCCCCTCAGCATTGTGTGTGTGCGCATGTATGTGTTTGTACATGCTCAAGAATGAGTGTGCAAGAGAGACAAAAATGGTGCAGATTCTCACGGGCAGTTCTTTTGCAGTTAGCTCTGAGGGCAGCTCCATCTTATGAAGATTTTGTGGCTGCATTAACCATAAAGGAAGGCGACCACCAGAAAGAAGCCTTCAGTATTGGGATGCAGAGGGACCTCAGCCTTTACCTCCCTGCCATGGAAAAACAGCTGGCAATACTGGACACTTTATATGAGGTTCACGGACTGGAGTCTGACGAGGTGGTATGACGTCTACAGGACAGCTCCTCCTCCTAACTTCAGGGAATAAAGTTTGCTAAAGTGTTTTGTTGCCCTACTTAATTTTTAGCAACAGCTTCTACCCTCTCCAGCCCCTTACTTTGGGACTGGAGAGGAGGAGGCAAAACTCAGTGCTTTTATATATAATTTTTTAAAATGCATATGTGTTTTGTGTGTTTAAAAATCAAGGTGCTATATATTTCAGTTCAAAGGGCTGACTGGAAACCAAATCATACAGCTAAGCACTGTTCTGCTATAACAGACTTGAGCAGCAAGTTTTAAGAGCAGATCTGACAAATGAATTTGTTGACATTGTGTTTTATTTTGTTTTGTTTATTTTTAATGGGCCACCCAAACCCAAGCTGAAAATGAACAAATTCTGTATCAGTATAATTTATAGCCAGTGTTTCAACCAACTTAGACGGAAAACTTGGAGGGAGGTTAAGCCCCTTTGTTGAAGCTATTGAAAGGTAGAGTTTGCTGTTGTTCTTAGTTCTTCTCCAGGATTCTGTTGGCGAGTAGAGCCTGTGTTGTCAAGGTGTTGAGATCACAGTCATAGGTGTGATCATGTGATTGTGGGAGGTGGATAAGACAGTGACAAGGAGTGCCATCCCTGTTTCCAGGTGGGAGACTGTGACTCCCTAGAGATGAGTGGCATGCCCTCACACCAAGCCAGGAGAGGTGGGGCAGACTGTCCGAGATGACACACAGTTAGTGCTTTTCCACACATGAGCTCATTTGGACATCACAGCAAAATTGAGACATTCAAAGGGACCATTACCCTATTTCAGAAGTAAGGCTTAGAGGTTGAGTGATTTGCTCAGTCACACAGCCTCTAAATAGAGGAACCAGCACTTCAGCACATGTCTCCAAAGATTTCAAAGTGGGAGAAAATTTCAGGAAAGCCAGTGTTTTTGTTTTTTAAATACTATGTGTTTTTCTCATTTTGGTCTGTGGACCACCTCTGCATGAAAATCATATGGAGTGCTTGTTTAAAAAGTAGATTCCCAGGCCTTACCCTGACCTAAAGAACCAAGCCCTTAGGGGTGGGACTCAGGAATCTGCATTTTAACAAACTTCCCAGGTGATTCTTCCACCCACAGGTTTGAAGAACCACTAGATGAAATTCTAGTGTATAGACTCCCCAGTCTTCTGCATGAACTAAATGATGTGCCCTTTTGTTCCAAAAGCTGTCCTTTAAATAAAATAATTAAAGGGGGAGCGGGAAGGGGTGCAAGTTGACTTGGCAGCATTTTTAATTGACACAGCATCGGCCCCAGCCAGCAAGCCTTGGTGCTGCATCAGGGACCACGGTTCTGAGTGTGCACTCTGATAAATCCTGGCTTCATCTCAGTACCAGAGCAAAGCAAATGAAATGCAGCTGCTTAGCAATCTCAAAAGCTTTAGGACAGTGTCAGAGTTTACAGATGGGACTTGAATATTTCATCAAACAACCTTGAATGGGCAGTCTCTTGAAAAGTGCGATGCCAGAATTGTGGCCATCCTCTCTAGCAGGCTGCCCTGCCAGGAGTTTGCGTAGGAGAAAAGCCACGGGTGCCTTCCCCCGTTAGACACTGCTTCCTTCTAGCTACAGTAGGACCGGAGGTGCCAGCATGAGACTGTTCCTCAGGTAGAAGGTGAGTTTTTTGAGGGGCGCAGGTGAAGGCCACCTGAGCAGCTCCTGAGGCTGCTGCTGGGCTGCAGATCCCTGGGGCAGAGAGAACCCTCCCCTTAGGCAGAGAGGCTCTTGTAGTGAGGAGTGCAGATTTTGTCTTTTGTCTGTCTTTAAACAAATAGGCATTTATTTAGCTCAAATTAATGAAGCAGGTACTCTGCCCACATAAGGACTTCTAGAAAATACTTAAATTTAGGAAAGCAACATCAAATGTTTTAAGACTAGGGTGCTAGAATGATGTTGATTATTTTGTATTTTACCATTTGCTGTTGGCGGCTGCTGAGGTGTGTGTGTTGTGTGTTGTTTTTCTCCCCATTCCCTTGAGTATTTAGTGCGGCGCTCCTTCCCTGGCTCATGTGTTTGATGGCGGGAGGAGGGGATAATTGAGACTTCCTGCACTTGACATAGCCTCCTAAGGGGGACAAAGAGAAAACAGCCAGTCTTTGCTTGTACTTTGAATAAAAGACGCTTTAGGCAAAGTGCTGTTTGGAGGGTATGATAGCAGGAGATTGTAAGTATTCTGAAACATGACAGTTCTAGAAACTGTTGGTTCTCCCTGTCACCTTAGCTGAACTCATGGAATCTCTGGGTGAGGAGGTGGGCACACTGAAAATTCCTCAGATTTGCAGCTGCCGTTCTGACTGCACACAAAAGGAAAGCTGCTTTGCCTGGCCAGTCACAGTGTAGGTACTGCCTAGATGTATACGACTCCGTTCTTGGGGGAAGAGGTGTTTAATATTATCTGGGATAACTGGGAACCCAGTTCAGAATAATTTGAGTAACCCAAATAAGTTTACATTTTCTAATCACTCTTTTAGAAAGGGGATAATGTTTTTCGATAGGCATTTTCCTCACTAGACCTATTTAGTTTACCTAAGATATGTAAAGTCTTAAATAAAAATAATTATAAATTGAATCTAATACTATATTATAAATTCAATTTGACCTGAATGAAGCTTGGCACAGTCAGAGCTTCCTCCTGGATCAACGTTATTTGCTTCTCCATTTTAGTGAAGGTAGTAATTTGTGCTACTTTGTAGTTACTTTCTAAGAAGGGGGCAATGAGAAAAGATACTTAGTTTTTTCTCCAAAATTCTCCAAAATTTCTGGGACCCCTAAGCTTTCTTTCACCCTGACAGTGAGAGGAGATGAGAAAACTCTAGTATGTTTGTTGCAAGAGTAATCACCTCGCTGTCACTGCTGAAAATATTTTTAAGATTCCTTTTCTAGAGTAACCTTTAGAAAATACCTGAAGAAAAAGGTAATGTGTCTTCTGTGTATTAGAAGAAGGCAATAAGCAACACGTGGATGACCCCTTACAGAGTGCTTTCCCGTACATGACTTCATCACGTTTGCACGTCTCCCCCGGTAGAAGCAAGGCCTTACACATACTAGTTGTTCGTTGACCCTTGTTGAACTGAACAAAGTCCTTTCAATGATGGCAAGTCTTTTGTCATTTGAAAGCAAATTGGATTCATTAAAGCTAATCCTGGTTGGACTGTTAAATTGGAGGTACACCTTGTTGCAAAACCAACTTCTGACTATCAAGTAGAGATGATTTTCCCATCAGCTTTTGATACAGCTTCTAAGTGAGTTCCAGAAGAATGGCTCTTGGAATGCAGAGCATGTCAGTCCCCAGGAAGTCTGCCTTGAAGGGCAGTGTTCATTAGGATGTGTAAGTAGTGTTTCCAGAAACCCTGTCACCATTATTTGTGTGCCATTCTGAACATGAAGCTTCCCAAATATCATATTCCACGGTTATCAAAACCAAAGCAAACCCATTGCTGTCGAGTCAATTCTGACTCATAGCAACCCCATAGGACAGAGTAGAACTGCCCCGTAGAGTTTCCAAGGAGCACCTGGTGGATTCGAAATTCCACAATAAAGGATATCTTAACTCCATAGTTCAGTCTTGCTGCCCTCTCTCCTCTTCTCTGCCACTGAAGATTGCCAGCACTGCCCCCATCAGAGCACCAGATCTAGCCCCCTTTTAGCTGTTCTGCCCCGTTCCTCAGCAGCATCTTCTACACATATAGAGAGCATGTGGTCCAGACCTAGCCCAGAGGTAGCTGCTCAGTCAGTGGGGATTCTGCTCCCCTCCCATGTCAGATTGCAAGAGCGTCTTAAAGAGTCATGTTCCCATCTGTAGTTGTGCTGTCGGCGAGCGTCACCATGTGTGGGCCTCTGAGAAGGGCGGTTTGTGAGGAAATGAGAGCTGCCGGAATGTTGGCAGTCTTCTCTTGGATCACTAATTGCACGTCTGTGTCCCAAAAGGTAATGCTTTCAAGTTTATATTTCCAGAACAGTGTCTTTAATGCAGTAGGGACCAATAAATAAAGTACATTTCATTCCATTTGAGATGAGGGAAACCACTGAAGTAAGAGATTTCTTATTAAGGAAATTTAATCTGATTGTGAAAATCATATGTGTAAAGAAATCTCAGATGAGGCAACAGAGAAGCCCGAGAGCCGTGAGCAATGTACGATGCTGTGAGGCATTTTGGAAAACTTTCTGGAAGAAAATTGTTTTTACTTTTTTTTCCCACTAAATTATCATGTCCCACAAGAAGTTGGTTACATAATGATGCATTTCGGAATCATCGATTAAAATCAGTTGCTCCTGATTTAATCATAGGTTTTAAAACTATTGAGCTCTCCCACCCTCATGTTTTATTTCTTTTTAAAAAGTGACCTATCAACCTTTTTTAAATTGAAAAATTTTTAGATTTAGAATTTCTAAGTAAATACAATCTATTTTAAGCCATTTTTCTGTTAGCTGAGCTCATGTGTTTGGTCTTAGAGAGCCTGACATGGGATGCTCTTTGTGGTCTCATGTAGCCTGTACACAGTAAGCCTGTATCCCTGTGAAATGCACATAGAATGCTTTATTTAGAACTATGTTCTGCCTCTGTGTGTCCCTTTGTAATCTGCAGTTGCTTACTCAGGGATTTCACAGTAATGATACTAAAAAAATTCACTTAGCTGTTTAATGGTATTTTAAGACTGCTTCAATTACAAGGTCGTTAGGAATCCTTTCGACAACTCCATGACCATACTGTTCACCAGACTTGCCCATAAACACCCCCAGCTCCCATCCTGTCTCCATCTGTAGTCCTGTGTACAGTGGCCGTCTGCATGAGTTCTCCTTGCACTGCTGCATCAAGGCACTCCAGAGCATGACTGAATGATCATTGACAGTACCTCTCGGGTACAGTGGACGCATGCGTTGATCTTTCTTCTCTGCTGCTTTTATAGAGCCCTTCATTAAAAGGAAAAATCACTACTACTCTGTAATATGAAAGCTTGAAGAAGTCTCTGGTTACCCTTAATAATCACTTTTTCAGACTGAACCAATGTTTTCAGCTGAGCTATGTGAAAATGTAAGAAAGATTCTGCTTGTTTTAAATATTGGTGTATTTTAATGTCAGTACTTCTTCCCAATACGTTATAAGCGGAAACCACCCTGGCATGGTCGGTACCCCTTGCAAAGCCCATCTCATCCACACGGACTCCTGCGTAGGTGTGTCTATTTATAGATGTATGTGGAGTCAGTGACGCCAAGAAGGGGATATAGAAGTAATTTTTTGCTTCCTAGTAGGTTAATGAGCCAGTTTCATGACATGTTTAATGTATGATTCCCATGTGTCATGAGAATTGCAGAAAAATGTCATTAAACAGCCCAACTACCTCATATGAATTGGCTGTGGACAATCTGTGTCAGATGAGAAATGTGTTAAGATAAATTTAATCTGGTTAAGAGATTGAGCAAAATGAAGTCTACATAGAGAAGGAATATGTGAGACCAGATGCCAAAGGCTAAAATGTACATAGAAAGATCTCCTTGAATTAATTTTTTAAGTCAGTGTTTAATTCCACACCCAGTGTTTTTATCTCGAATGTTTGTGGTTTCATAGATCCATGCACTTTGAATATCTGTCACATGCAGTCTTATGTTACCTGTTCTTGTCCTTCAGCGTTCTGAATGAGCATCATAATGACAGTACAAAGCAAGTTAAACTACAGAAGTGTCAAGTGGCTGGTTGATTTCTTAATTATAATGGACCTTTACTTAGAATATAATGTTGGAAACTTTTAGGACCAACCAGTGAATGATAATTTCATGTTTAGGTTTGCATTGTTTCTCTGTCCAAGTTCTTACTCTATATCTTGTGGGGAGGGGAACCAGGGAGGGCTTTACTTTTTTTGCAAAAATGTCTGAAGACATCTGTCAGATTTTATATTCGTTAGTTATAATAAACTTATTTTTAAAGTATTTTGTCAAATGTTTCTCAAAGATTTGTGTGTGTGTGTTTCTGCTTAATTGAGTATGTCAGTAATAAGTATAGTTTATGGAACGCATGCTATTTGCCAGGCACTGTTCTAAGCCTTTTACCAATATTAGCATGTTTGGTCCTCCTAACACCTCTATAGGGTGGGAACTGTTGTTATCCTCATGTTATGAATGAGAAAACTGAGGCACAGAGAGAGCAGGCCTCTCACCCATGGCCCTTAGCTAACAAAGAGTGGAGCCAGGCTACAAACCCAGGCAACCAAGCTCCAAAATCCTTACAAAACTTTTTTAAAACCTAAACAAAAGTTAATTTTGAAGCATCAAACAACCTGTGTAATTGCTTTACCCTGGATGTTGTAAGGACTCTTGAGAGACTAGCTTCTTCCACAGGTGATGTGCTCCTCTTTGGCCTGGTTTCATTGTTTTCAGAGAAACGACATTTGCAGAACAGGTAATAGATGGATTTGCTAAGCGTAATACATTTGCGTGGCTGTGTGCTAAATCTGTTCACGTTCAATAGCAGACACTTTTTGCCTGTCACTTGATACCAAAGTAGGTTGAACTTGTCAGGTTTTCTGCTATAACAGAAATACCACAAGCAGGTGGCTTTAAACAAACAAATTTGTTTTCTCACAGTTTAGGAGGCTAGAAGTCTGAATTCAGAACACTGGCCCTACGAGAAGGCTTTCTTCCTCTGTGGGCTCTAGGGAAGGTCCTTATTTCTTTTCAGCTTCTGTTCCTCAATTTCTTGGTGATCTTCAGGTGGTATGGCATCTCGCTTTCCCCGTCTGTCTTGCTTCTCTGCCTAATCTACTTTTATATCTCAAAAGTGATTAGCTTAAAACATACACACCACACTGATATGGTCTCATTAACATAATAAAGAAAGTCGTATTCCCAAATGGGATTGTATCCACAGGTATCGGGGCTTAGGATTTACAGCACATGTTTTTAGGAGACACAATTCAGTCCTAACAAGGGATGTTAAGATATATGTAGATGTATAGATATGTGTGACTTACGTTGGGATGCTACCCTGTGCACACCCCTTCTCAGAGAATCTTCCCCCCATTTCCCTCTTGACTCCTCCTTTCCAGCCTTTTAAGCACATGATCTGGGGCAATTAGAATTTCTGGGAAGTTGGAAGAAAGAGAGAGAAACTGGAGTGAAGTATTGGTGCTTGAACAAAAGGGTCATGTGAAGTCTGGGCTGGAGTGGCCAAGTGTGCGCCAAGAGAAGGAAGACAAGAAAGCTGGTGAGAGAGAAAGGAAGACGCGGGTACACAGAGAAGCAAGGACGAGTCGCTTGGCTAGTCGCCAGGGGTGCCAGGCAGTTAGTTTTCTTGTATGCTGACTTCCTAGTTCCAGATCTCAGGAGATCTTGTTTTATGCCCTAGGATTTATTTTCTTGAGATATCTGTACCTTTCCAGTACACTGCCCTAACCTTTTCCTTACACTAGTTTTAGTGAACTTCTGCCCCTTGAAGCTATCACTATGACAAGCACCGGCGTCATTGTTCCACAGTAAATATGGGCAAAACTTAAAGAAAAACCGAAATGGCATACATTAAAGAGTCACCACAACCGTCATCCTCACGGTGTAAAATGAGAGTGCCCGTTCAGACCTGATGTCCGCCTGGATGAGCTTTGCTTATTCTAAGTTGTGGATAACTCCCCCACTAAACACCAGGATCCTCTGTGTAATTGCTGTTTTCTATTAAATCATAAACATCAGTACTGCCCTCGCCGTGCCAAGGTGGAGCAGTGTGCTCCGGAAGAAGCTGTGCGAAGGGAGTCAGTTTCTGTCCCTCTGCTCCGCCCTCTGGGGTGCTTGGGAACCATGGGAGACAAACTTCCTGGAGGATGAACCGAGATGGCTCAGAAAGAACATGTCTGGAAATCTGCCCCGATTGAGTCTCTCCTCAAAAACTGCCCAGATACAATAAATCCCAGCCATCTCTTTCATTTCTAAACACCTACTACATTTCTAAACAAACTATACCATGTTACTTAGAGTTTGAGAATAGAAGCATGATTCCAAGCTAAATAGATGAATTCTTTGGTGTATTAGTATTGGTGTTTTAATTATTGGTTAGCCACCTCCCTCACTTCGAACTTCACCTTGTTCAAGCCAATGCACCCTGCACCTGGCAGTGCCTGCCTTGTACATAGTAGAAGTTCCATGCCTGTCTCAGGCGCTGAGTGTTAACTTGAGGTGGTGCTCCTTGCTGTTTTCAGATATGTGGGTTCTGTTATCAAGCTAGGAAAAATACTTTTGAAGCAAAACCATACATATCTCTTATATACCCTCCTGCTTCCATGGCTACTCAAAATACTGTGAGTGACTGACTACTCAGAGTCTAATTTATGTGTTCTTTTATATTTTGGCTTTGTCAATGCAAATATGTTTGTATCAGAGATGCTTATTGTGTATCAAATTGTGAACAGTTAGAGAGCAAAGTCCAGTTTATGGTTCTTGGCCCTGTTTGCACATTAGAATCACTAGAAGGCCTTAAAAAACAAAAACCACTGATGCCTGGGCCTCACCCAGGCCAATCTGGGAATCCTAAGACCAGAAGAAATAGATGGTGCCCTGCTACCGCTACGGGCCACTCTGACTGGAATCACAACAGAGGGTCCAGACAGGGCGAGAGAAAAATTGTAGAACAAAAAATCAAATTCACAAAAATGACCAGACTTACTGGTCTAACAGAGACTGGAAGAACTCCTAAGACTACGGCCCTAAGACAGCCTTCTGCACTGGAACTGAAGCAATTCCTGGAGACCACCTTTCAGCCAAACCATAGACAGGCCCGTAAAATAAACAATAACACTTGGGAGGAACATGCTCCTTATCAATTATATGAGATCAAAAGGGTGACATTTGCCCAAAAGGGTGACATTTGCCCAAAAGGGTGACATTTGCCCAAAAGCTAAGATAAGAAGGCAGGAAGGGATAGAATATAAGGACGAGAGGAAATGGGGAAACTAGGATGGAAATGGGGAAAGTGCTGACACATTGTGGGGAATGAAACCAATGTTATGGAACATGTTATGTACAAACTATCGGATGGGAAACTAATTTGCTCTATAAACTTTCACCTAATGCGCACACACACACACACACACACACACACACACACACACACAGAGGCTCTGGAATGGGGACTGTTACGGGTACAGGTAGTCCCTGACTTACTATGGGGTTCCATTCTGATGACTCCGTCCTAACTCAGTTCTGGCTTTAGTCAGATACCTCTTTTTTTTTTTAGTTTTCATTATTATTGCCTTTTATTGTCAGTATCTATAAACCCAGCAGTGTTTGAACAGTATATCTTAAAATTGAACATCTGTAATTGAACATCTGAGAATAACATCAGCAAATCTCATGCTGCAACATATTACTAAAGATAAGATGCACCAAAAAAAAAAAAAAAAAAAACCTGACAGTTGTAAGTGCAGTTCGGCCTAACTTGAATATGTCGTAAGTCGGGAACTACCTGTATTGTAAAACTCTCCGCAGTGATTCTAATGTGCAGCCCAGATTGAGAACCTCAGAGCTACTGGGTTAGTCCTTGAAAAATTGTACTTCAGGGTCTCAGGATAAATATGGCCAGATCACAGAACTTCTATAAAGCCTAAAAAAAAAAAAACTTCCGAAATAAAAGTTAAAAAAGTAAAAACCAATTTAAAAAAATATTACTAGCAATTGTAAGCCCAACCTCGTCCTTGTGCCATAAACTTCGAAAGATGATTGCCAAAGAAAGAGACCAGATTTTCTGGACAGAATGAGAAGAGCTAATCCTGCCGTCGTTAAGAAACTTGCAAAATCTAGGATCTCATTAAAATCTCAGATTTTGGAAAGAAGTTGATTGGAGGGTTGGGGCAGGATAGGTAGTCCTATCTCTTACTTTCTCTGAGTGGGGTTGGGAGGGAAGGGTGCTGATAGAGATGGATGAAATGAGGGATAGAAACAACCGGTTCATCCCTAAATCAAGAGAAAAATCCACATCCCAAGGGCCTCTCCTCTTGGAATTAACCCCGGTGCAGGACTTAACGCAAGTTATCAGAGGACACAGTAGAGCCCAGTTCCTCCCTCCCCCATACGGATACAAAGACGTAGACAAGTAGGGCTCGTATTTGGCTGGTACACACTGGTGTGGCTGTGCTGGTTATTAAAATGGTGAAACTCTTCCATGCCAGGAGGTAAATAACCATTATTTGAAGTGTCCCATGCTGCTCTGATGCCCAAGGACTCCCCCTCCGGGTCACCCCACAACCCAGCAACTAGAGGAGTAACATATGGCTCAGTAAGGAAGCTTCAGGCCCCTTCTCCAGAGTCATGGCCAACCTTTGTTCCGCTTGTTCAGTGTATCAGGCTGGTTGTTAAATACTTTGAATATCACCTATGCAGGAAAGTATATAGAATACAAGCTCAGAGGGGAAGAGAAATAGATGTCAAATAAGATGGGAGGCATGTCTAGGGAGAACACACTGACACTATATCAAAGCAAAAATATGGTCTGAACGGAGCTGCTCACCTTAAGCACAAGCAAATTGAAATTAAATGACCTGGCAGCTATGCAAAATATGCCACAGCCAGAAAGGGGGATGGGGTTGGGGGGCTGATGATACCAATTTGGAAGATAAGTTAACCTTACAAGCACAAGTTTTTCCAAGTGTATTGTACTTTCAGAGAGCTTAAAAAAACACATGAACTCAGTAAAACGCGCTCAAATGTGAGCTGGAGAAACATAGAAGGAGATTGAAAAAAAAAACATTGCAGAGCGAAGGAAACAACTGGACAAAAATAACACTATTACAGAACAAATAAATCAGAAATAGCAAGAAACATGACTGAAAACTGAATTGGTAACAGAAGAAAAGGCTTGAGATGACTTCAGTGAATGAAGAATTTAAACAAGGAAGAAAACATTTAGACCTGGAAAACCTTATGCTCAGTGAAAGTCAATCACAAAAGGATAAATACCGTATGATCTCACTTACATGAAATAACAAGAATAGGCAAATGTATAGAGACCAAACCTTATTAGTGGTTTGAATCAACTGCGATGGATTGGGTTTTGGTTTGCCAGGGGCGGGAGAGGAGGGAGCCATTGTTTAGGAAGCAGTGTTTGTTTATGGTGATGGGAAACTTGGCAACGATTATGGGCGTGGTTGCACAACATGATTAATGTAATTGATACCACTAGATTGTACATCTGAAAAATGTTGAATTGGCAAATGTTTTTGGCAAAACATTTTTACAACAATAAAAATAACATTATTTAGAGAATTGTAGGAGGACAAAGTTATTCTAACCTAAGGGTAATTGTTGTGTGCCATGGAGTCAATTACAACTCATAGTGACCCTACAGGACTGGATAAAACTGCCCCATAGGGTTTCCTAGGCCGCAGATCTGTCCGAAGGAGCCTAGTGATGCGGTGATTAACTGCTAACCCAAAGGTGTGGCAGTCTGCTTCTGTAAAGCTTACAGCTTTCTAAACCCTATGAGGTGGCTCTGCTCTGTCCTGTAGGGTCGCTGTGAGTCAGAATCAACTCCAGGGCAACAGGTTAAATCTTTATGGGAGCAGATTGCCAGGTCTTTTCTCCCATGGAAAGCTGGTGGCTTTGAACCGCCAACTCTTCAGTTAGCAGCCGAATGCTTAACCATGGCACCACCAGGGCTCTATAAGGGTAATTGGTGACCAAAAAAAATGGAACTAAAAAAGTATTGAAAGATATATACAGAAAACTTTTTCCTAAAATAAAGGAATAAATCTGCAGACTGAACGAGTACACCATGTTCTAGGATATCTGACAGAAAACACTTAACACCGAAACATATCCTGATTAAATTACTGAACTTCAAGAATTAAGAAAGAATTCTTTACCCCACAGGTAGAAAAAGCAAGTCACCAAAGGGTCTCAAACTTCTTTACCACAATATTCAATGACAGGAGACAGTTAAGGAATATTTCCAAAGTTCTGAGTGGGGAAAAAAAGAGTGACTTATCTATATTATACCTAGCCAAGTTGTCAAACATAATGTCAAGTACTCTTAAGCATGCAAGAACTCAGGGAACACAACACCATGAGCCTTTCTTAAGGAAACTACTTAATACCAAAAAAAACCAAACCCATTGCTGTCAAGTTGATTCCAACTCATAGCAACCCTATAGGACCCAGTAGAACTGCCCCATAGGGTTTCCAAGGAGCGGCTGGTGGATTTGAACTGCTGTTTGGTTTAGTAGCACTGCTCTTAACCACTACACCACCAGGGTTTCCAACTACTTTATAGGTGAGATGAATCAAGTAACTCAAAAAGAGAGGAGTTTATAGTAAAAGGACTGATGGTGAGCACTGAATTTATATAAAGAACCAGGACCAAATTGGGAATTACAGTTACATTGTAGATATAGGTGACAAATACAAACCTTAGTAATATAACTAATAAGTCAGGAATAGAGGAAGGGAGATAGAATAAATGTCAGAGTATCAATCTCTTATTTTTCATAGCAGAGAAGTGATACTGTCTAAAACTGAAAGAAAAAACACGTAATGACTAACCTCAATGTTTTTTGGTAATCTTTAACAAACAAATAAACTTAGATTTTTAAAGAAATATCTGTTAAGACAAATATTTAAAGTTCAGCAATTGCTTCAGTTCACTTTAGTTTCTTGTCTTAAATACAAGGAAATTAAACTTAATGGTATTTATAATTTATAATGTAAATAATTAGATAAATGAAAGTAAGTATGATCCTATGTTTATAAAAAATAAGCATAGGTATCTAGAAACATAAATGTTTATTAATACAAAAAAATGAAAAATAAATGCATCTGTCCTTCTATCTGTATCTATGTGGACAAAGTAAAAGTCAGGAATGATATTCACCTAAAATGTATGATGTCATGGTTATTATTAGGTGGGTATTGATTTTGTTTTACTCTTTTCTTTGTACTTTACTGCTTAACTTTTGCTTGCTAACCATGCTAACTTTTTATCATAAGGGTAGGGTGGGGTGGCCAGGAATTATTGTAAAAACAAAGAATTAAAGCATCGTACAGTGTGGGCAGAACCTTGGTACAGGCTGCTACTTAGGACATTTGCTTTATCACCCCTATAAAAATACTTGAAAATTCTATCTCACCACAGTTCTTTTTTTCCACTGGTTATTTTTCACTTATAAGCTGCAATTCCTTTACCCACGCAAACATTCTTACTCATCTAAATATCCCATTTTTCACAAATGTAAGTGTTGTGACATTCTTTCGGGGCTAAAGGAAAAAACGGAACACCAGTGTGATACCGAGGGATTTGCCCAGTACATCAAAAGCAAATGAAAAAATGGAAAAAGAAGCCATTTGGAGCAGCCGACAGTCATCTTACAAGAAGAAGCCAGAAAGACTCTTAGCAACATGGGAATTTTGCACATGAACTGGCTGCAGTCCACTGGAGGAGCTGAAAGGTTTTCTTTCTTTGTGTTTCTGTGAGTTTGGAAATGAAATGTCAGCCCTTTCTTGGCCCTAGTGAAATTGCTGAGCAATAGAGCTGTAGTTCAGTATTAGCTTATGCTGATCAAACCCAGCCAGCCAGTGATGGCAGATGAAAGAAGGGAGCAGTAAGCTTTATTCAGGAAGAGCTTGTTTTAAGGACCATTCAGCATTATGTTTGTGGAAACCCGTGGAAACCCTGTGTTCTATGGTGGCATGTGTGAGAACAACTCTAGACCCTCTCTCTCTCTCTGCATCATATAAAAGAGTTTTATAAAATCCCACATTCTTGAGTTGATTAGTATTAAAAAGTGATCACAGGATCATAGAGCTGGAAGGCTCCTTCATCCATAAAGTGAGGGTGATAATAGCTATGGCAAAAGATTGTTACAGATCAGATTAGGAATTGTGCATAAAGTACATAGCATTGTGCCTAGCACAGAGCAAAACCAATTGCCGTTGAGTTGATTCCAACTCACGGTCACCCTATGTGTGTCAAGGTAGAACTCTTCTCCATAGGATATTTAATGGCTGATTTTTCAGAAGTAGATCTCCAGGCCTTTCTTCCAAGGTGCCTTTGGGTGGACTCCAACCTTTCAGTTAACAGCCAAGCACGTTAACCGTTTACACCACCAGGGGCTCCTAGCACAGAGCAAGAGCTCCAAAATAGTGAGGGTAATAATAATAGTAGTTATTATTTTAAAAGGAAGCGTGGTCCCATCATGCTTGGAGTTTTCCTGGCTGAGTAAGTCTTTTATTATTTGGACCAGTTGCCCCTGCTCTTAAAGAGAATTTGCTGCTGCCACCCGCACAGGTCTCCTCCCTCTGTGCTGAATGTCCCACCACCTTAAAGGAGGAGACCTCCAGCTAATCATGTCTCCAGGTGGACTGCAGCACTTCCTCTTCCTCGCCAGCTATAATGCTTCACGCCATATCCCAGTTGGTGGATTCCAAAGGAATGGCTAATTGGGCATTCGGTTGGACCTGGCATTTTCCATAGGACCCCTCCCCAACCTTCAATCCACAGAACACCTGATATCTTTTCCTGCCCTGATCTCTCCCCTTATTCTGGAATACACTCTCATTTGCTTTGAGTGAACTGCCCCTTCCCCACTCCTTGAGTTCTGGCTAGGCTGCCAATCAGTGACTAGTGCTCTGGCCACAGTAGTGGGCATGTGATCCAGAAAGGACCATCATACGCCTTCCCTGGGACTGCGTGTTTGGACACTGGGAGCAGGTATCCTTTCCTCTAGGGTTACCAAACTGGGATGGCATCAGAATGAAGCATCTGCAGCCTGCCTTCCCTTGGCTCCTCATAGCCTGCAGCAGGAGAACATGACGGCAGCATACAGAGCTGAGCAATGGGGGCGCAGAGAGAGCAAGAGCCAGAGCAAGAGAGGATGTGGATATGACATGGTGTGGTGCTGGATCAAATCATGCCTGGGGCCTGTCTTATCCAGCTATACAGGTCAATAAACACCCTCCCTTTATTTTTTGATTGATCTAAAGCTAATTTGAATTAGGTTTCATTGAAAGCTAATTTGAATTAAGTTTCTGTGGCTTGCAACCAAAAAAAAAACCATGAGAAATTTTCAAATAAGTCTGAGACATTTGCCATTATCACATTCTTTCTCAATGCTCTCTGCCTCCACATAATATATGTACGTGTTCTTCTGTGGTGGGGTTAATAGAAAAAAACTAAAGAAGATGCCTAAACTGGGGCCAGCTGGGGTCCAATTTACCAAGACAAGTCCCTGGGTGGCACAAATGGTTAATGTTCTGCTTCGAATCCACTCATAGACACCTTCGAGTCCACCCACAGACACCTCCAAAGAAAGGCCTAGTGATCGACTTCTGAAAAATCAGCCATTGAAAACCCTATGGAACTTTCTACTCTGTCATACATAAGATAGCCAAGAGTCACAATCTACTCCACAGCAACTGGTTGGTTGGTTGGTTGGTTGGTTGGTTGGTTGGTTGGCTGGTTGGTTGGTTTTTCACCAGGATACTGGACTGAGATGTGGGTTTCTCTTAGCCTTTGCCTCCTTCCTGAATAACAATAATGAACATTATGTAGTACCAAGAACTGCACAAAACTTTATATAGATGATCTCATCTACCATGAGGTAGGTGTTATTATTAACACCATTTATAGATGAGAAAACTGAGGCTTAGAAATGTTGCTTCATTTGCCCAAGGCAACAAAGAGATAGAACCGTGATGGAAGCCCAGACTCCAGAGCCCCACATCCTTACCACTGTGTCATATGATGCAATAGAGAGAGCATAGGTTTGGGAATCAGATAGACCTGGGGTCCAGTCCCAGCCTTCCCACATCCTAGCTGTGGGACTTGGAACATGTGAATTAACTTCTCTGAGCTTCTCTTTCTCCTCTGTAAACTGAAATAATGTGATCACACTGCCTGTTCATAAAATCCTTGCAAGGATTAAATGAGGCAGCGTTTGTAAACCATCTCATAGGGCCTGGCATGTTGCCTTACTCACCTAGACAGGCACAAATTTGGTTGTTTTTTCATCATGGCCCACATTCGAATGTCCTAAGCTTAGCTGACCGTCCCCATGCAACAGGAGCTCAGCTGTCATGTGGTTCCTTCTGCACCTTTCTCATCTTCATGGGTATGTGGGTAGAAATGCACTGGGCTTGGAATGGACAGGTCCTCCTCTTGCAATTTACAATTGGGTCACCTTGGCAAATCATTTAACCCCTTGAGCCTCTGTTTCCTCATCTGTGAGACTGAGCTGGTGTTATGAGAATTAAGTGAGAGGACATAGTTATAGCACATAACACTGTGCCTGGCAAATGGCAAGTGCTAGTTGTGATGGTGGTGTGGTTACGTATGCGCTTCAGACAGGTAGTTACTCACTTCTCAGCTCACTCCAACTGTACCCAGACACAAAGGAAATGACATTATCCAGAGGGACATCTTTAGACTGTTCTTAAATGTCATCACTTATATTAGACTTTAAGGGTTTTTCTTTCAACTTCCATTTAGTTCTTTGATTGAGTCTGCTAAATATTCAGGATTGATAGGAGAGCTAGTTTCCATTAAAAGAAAATTATTTAAAACATCTCAAATTTCAGAAAATAAGATGCTCAATCACACACTAAAGCAGAGTACTATCTACCTAATATAATTACTTGCTAGTTTCCAGCATTATAAAACTGAGTTCTGTTAGCGTAAGTGTCTCACAACCAGGCAAGAAACAAAACACTACAAACAAATGAAAACCAGCTATGCAAGGCACTATGTTAGGTGCCTTGCAGACACAGAATGAATCAGATACATTCCATGCTCTCCAGGAATTTGCAGTCTAGCAAGGGAGATAAGACACGTTCTTGAATAATTGTGCTATAAAACAGAATGTAATACGAACTCTACAAGAAGTATAAACAAAATGCTCTGGGAACCCAGAGTGGGGAGTGTGACCTTTTAGTTGAGCATATAGGACAAAGGCACCCTGGAGGAGGTGGCAATCAATCTTGGGCATAAGGAATGGGGTACCAGTTAGGACTCTTTTGGTTGCAAGTGACCGAAGACCTAAGCAACACTATCAACTAACTCAACCTAATTGACATTTATAGAACACTACATCACTTGCAGAATACACATTCTTTTCAAGTCTACAGGGAACATTCACCAAATCAAGTCATATGCTGGTCCATAAAACAAGCTTAAAATCATTGATTTGAAGAAGGATTCTGGGAAGATGGCAGTAGCAGCAGCATAATTTTTCAGTCTCTGCAAAATGCCACATAAAAACAGAGAAACTCAATAGCAAAATCAGACACTTATGAACAGCATTTACTAAAAAACAAGGTGACATTATACATAACAATATTATAACGAATGTTTCCCTACCAAGATCAGGAACAAGGTAAGGATGTCTGCTTCTCAACATACCACTTTTATTCAGGACTGAGGTTCTAGCCAGTGCAGTAAGTCAAGAAAAGGAAACAAAAGATACACAGATTGAAAAGGAAGAAATAAAACTGCCTTTAATCAGGAATAAATTTAATAAAATATTTAATAAAACATCTCCACACTAAAAACTATAAAACATTTCTGCAACAAGTTAAAGAAGAGGTAAAATAAATGAAGAGGTATATCATGGTCATGGATTAGAAGATCCAATTTGATAAAATGTGAATTATTCCCAAATTGATCTAAATATTAGATGCAATACTAATAAAAATACCGGTTGGCTTTTTTGAAGAAACTGATAAGTTAATTCCAAAATTTGTATGGAAATGTAAAAGACCCAGAATAGCCAAAACAATCTTGAAATAGACACACTTAAATGGACAACTGATTTATGATCAAGATCTTAAAACAATTCAATAGGGAAAGGAAAACCTTTTCAACAAATGGTACAGGAGTATGATGGTTAAGATTGTGTGTCAACTTGACTGGGCCATGATTCTTAGTGTTTATATGTGATCACTCCCATGATGGAATCTGCTGTGAGGAGCCAATCAGTTGAAAGGGAGTTTCCTTGGGGGTGTGGCCTGCATCTGGCTTTTTTCCTTGCTCTGGATCCTGTGGCTGCCTCCTGTTCATCTGACTTCCAGTTCTTGGGACTTGGGCTAACAGTTTATCTGCTGATCTTTGAATTTGTTGATCTTCACAGCCTGTGAGTGGGAGCCCTGCTCTCCGACCTGCTGGTCTTGGGTTCACCAGCCCCTGTGGCTACGTGAATCAGGAGAAGCCTTGCAGTCTTGCCTGCCAATCTTTGGATTCATCGGTCTTCACAGCCTATGAGCAAGAGCCCTGCTTTCTGACCTGCTAATCTTGGGTTGCCAGCCCCTGTGGCTACGTGAATCAAGAAAAGCCTCTATCCTGATCCACGGACTTGGGACGTTCCAGCCTCTACAACTGTGTGAGCCATTTCCTTGATATAAATCTCTCTATATATATATTTATACATTTTACTGGTTTTGCTTCTCTAGAGAACCCAGCCTAAGACAAGGAGCAACTGTCTCTATGGAAAAAAAAAAAAAAATAACCTCGAACCATACCTGATGCCACAAACAAAAATTATTTTGAGATGGATCATATAACTAATGTGAAAGTGAGAACTCCAAGGCTTCGACCAGAAAACATCGGGCAATTTCAGTTGTGAACTTGGGGTAGATTTCTTAGACAGGACACAAAAAGCAGTAACTGTAAAAGAAAAAAAATGATACATTGAACTTCATCAAAACAAAAAACTTTTGCTCATAAAACATATACCTTTAGGCAAGCCATAGCTGGAATAAAATATTCACAGAAAATACATGTAGTATATTTCTGACAAAAGACTGTATCAGAATATATAAAGGACACCTACAACTCAAAAATAAAATGCAGACAAAAAATAATTTGAAATGCACAGCAGACTTGAACAGGTATTTTACAAAGGATTACATACAAATGGCAATGAATATGAAAAAGAGCTCAACGTTAGTAGTCATCAGGGAAATGCAAATTAAAACTAAAATGAGATACCACTACACAACCACTAGAATGGTTAACATTAAAAAGACAAAAACCACCAAACGCTGGCAACTGGAATGCTCCAACATAACCAGTCAGAGTATAAAATGGTATAACCACTTTGGAAATCAGTCTGGCCATTTCTGTTTGGCAGTTTATCACAAAGTTAAACATGCACCTACCGTGTCGTTGTTGTTGTTAGGCTCTGTTGAGTCAGTTCCAAATCATAGCGACCCTACGTACAAAAGAATGAAACACTGCCTGGTCCTGCTCTATCCTCACAGTCTTTGCTATGTTTGAGCCTATTGTTGCATTTACTGTGTCAATCCATCTCATTGAGGGTCTCGCTCTTTTTCCCTGACCCTCTACTTTACCAAGAATGATTTGGTTCAAAATCAGGAAAGGTGTGTGTCAGGGTTGTATCCTTTCACCATACTTATTCAATCCGTATGCTGAGCGAATAACCCGAGAACCTGGACTATATGAAGAACATGGCATCAGGATTGGAGGAAGACTGATTAACAACCTGTAATATGCAGATGACACCACCTTGCTTGCTGAAAGCAAAGAGGACTTGAAGCACTTACCGATGAAGATCAAAGACTACAGCACCTACCGTGACACAGCAGGCACACTCCTCGGTATTGAAGCAAGATAAATGGCACTGTTGTTTCCTTTTCATTTTTATGTTCATAAAGACTTAAAAAAAAAAAAGCCCCAAATGATCCACCTTCTCCTAGATCTTGGCTTGTCGCTTCACTGTGTTAGTGAGTAGACAGACAAATTCTGATATAGCCAAACAATGAAATACTATTCAGCAACAGCAAGGAACAAACTACTGATACACGCAACAACGTGGATGAACCTCAGAAGCATTATGCAGCGCAAAGAAACCAGGCACAAAAGAGTAAGTATTATGTTATTCCATTTATATGAAATGCCAGGAAAGACAAGACTCATCCACCGTGAAAGACATCAGAACGTTGGTTGTCTGGGTGATGAGGGTGGGGTGTTGCGTGACGAGAGGCACAAAGATTCTTTCTGGGATGATAGGAACGTTCTGTATCTTGCTAGTGGTGTGGATTACATGGGTGTGGGCATTTGTTAAAACTTATCAGACTGCCCACTTGAGATCTGCTCATTTCCCTGTATGTAAATTATATATGAATTTAAAATGTTAAGTAAAAAAAAAAAAACATATTCTCAG
The DNA here is from genome assembly GCF_000243295.1 of Trichechus manatus latirostris. Classification (NCBI taxonomy): domain Eukaryota; kingdom Metazoa; phylum Chordata; class Mammalia; order Sirenia; family Trichechidae; genus Trichechus; species Trichechus manatus. The sequence continues at coordinate 16,966,529 of NW_004443986.1, forward strand.
GAACAGCGTGGTTAAAACAAGGTCAATATTTCAAGGTCAGAATAGCCAGATCAAACAGTAAGTTACAAACATAAAGAATTCCTACAAATCAGTTAGGAAATGGAGTCCTCGATCTAGCTCAATTGACATAACATAGTTTATAAAGAAAATGTGCTACTCTCTACTTTGGTGAGTAGTGTCTGGGGTCTTAAAAGCCTGTGAGTGGCCATCTAAGATACTTCACTGGTCTCACCCCTTCGGCAGCAGGGGAGAATGAAGAAAACTAAAGACACAAGGGAAAGATTAGTCCAAAGGACTAATGGACCACAACTACTACAGCCTCCACCAGACTGAGTCCAGCACAACTAGATGGTGCCTGGCTACCACCACTGACT
>NW_004443986.1:16967002-16989548 GCF_000243295.1 Trichechus manatus latirostris
GCTCTGACAGGGATCACAATAGAGGGTCCTGGACAAAACTGGAGAAAAATGTAAAAGAAAATTCTAACTCACAAAAAAAGACCAGACTTAATGGCCTGACAGAGACTGGAGAAACCCTGAGAGTATGGCCCCCGGACACCCTTTTAGCTCAGTAATGAAGTCACACCCAAGGTTCACCGTTCAGCCAAAGGTTAGACAGCCGCATAAGACAAAACAAGACTAAAGGGGCACAACAGCCCAGGGACAAGGACTAGAAGGCAGGAGGGGACAGGAAAGCTGGTAATAGGGAACCCAAGGTCGAGAAGGGAGAGTGTTGACATGTCGTGGGGTTGTTAACCAATGTCATAAAACAGTATGTGTACTAACTGTTTAATGAGAAACTAGTTTGTTCTGTAAACCTTCATCGAAAGTACAATAAAAAAAAAAAAGAAAATGGAGTCCCTGGGTGGTGCAAAAGGTAAAGCCCTTGGCCATGAACCAAAAGGTTAGAGGTTCCAGTCCACCCAAAGGTGCCTCAGAAGGAAAGTCTGGTGATCTACTTCTGAGAAATTAGCCATCGAAAACCCTATGGAACACAGTTCTACTCTGACACACACAGGGTCGCCATGAGTCAAAGTTGACTTCACAGCAACTAATAAGTTAGAAACAGGGCTTCCAACCCCAGATATACTGAATCAGAATCCACATTTTAACAAGATCTCTAGGTGATTCTGATGTATAATATATTTGGAGAACTACTGCCCTACTGGTGGTTCTCAGAATTGGTCCCTAACCAGCAGCATTAGCATTGTCTGGGAACTTGTTAGAAATTCAAATTCTCAGCAGGAGTTCCAAAGAAGGGAACCTGTTTGAAGCCTGGTTAGAAAATACACAAAACACAACAAAAAAACATACAAAGGATATGACTAAACTCACAAACAAAGAAATACAAATGGCTACAAAAAAGGGTGAGGGTTTGAGTATTGTTTCATATGTTTACTGGTTATTCAGAATTCTTCCTCTGGGATTTATTTGTTCATATATATTTTTTAACATTTTCTCTTGGTTGCTTATCTTTTTAAATAGTTCCAGTTATATGTGTAGGAGCCCTGGTGGTGCAACAGTGAAGCTCTCGGCTGCTAACCGAAACACTGGCAGTTTGAACCGACTCAACCACTCCATGGGAGAAAGACCTGGCAGTCTGCTCTCGTGTCTTAGGCTGGGTTCTCTACAGAAGCAAAACCAGTAAAGCATATAAATATATATAGAGAGAGGTTTATTTCAAGGAAACAGCTCATGCAATTGTAGAGGCTAAAACATCCCAAGTCCATAGACCAGGGAAGAAGCCTCGCCCAATTCACGCAGCCGTAGAAGCTGGCAAGCCCAAGATCAGCAGGTCAGAGAGCAGGGCTCCCGCTCATAGGCTGTGAAGGTCGACGAATTCCAAGATCGGCAGGCAAGACTGCAAGGTTTCTCCTGATTCAGTAGCTGCAGGGCCTGATGAACCCAAGATAGGCAGTTCAGAGAGCAGGACTCCGCTCACAGGCTGCAAAGATCGACAAATCCCAAGTTTGGCAGATAAGCTGACAGCTCAAGTCCCAAGAACCAGAGGTGAGACAACAGGAGGCGGCTGCAGGATCCAGAGTGAGCAAAAAGCCAGAACATCTTATATTCAGATGCAGGCCACACCCCCAAGGAAACGCCCTTTCATCTGATTGGCTACTCACAGCATATTCAATCATGAGAGTGATCACATATAAACACTGAGAATCATGGCCCAGCCAGGCTGACACACAATCTTAACCATCACATCCAGTAAAGATCACAGCCTAGAAAACCCTATGCAGCAGCTCTACTCTGTCACACGGGGTCAATATAGGTTGAAATCGACTCAAGGGTACCTAATAACAACAGTTATATGAGTAGCAAATATCTTCTCTTAGATGGTGGCCTTGTCTCTTCACTTTGTATCTTGTGTCTTTTGTTATGCAGAAATTTTAAATTTTAATATAACTAAATGCATCAATATTTTTCCTTTGTTGAGTTTAAGAAAAAAATTTTCTATTAAAATATCACATAACACTTTTTTCTTTAAAAATTATACTTTTTTTTAACCTTTAGGTCATTAAATCCATTGCTATCGAGTTGATTCCAACTCTTCGCGACCCTGGTGGTGGAGTGGTTAAGCACTCAGCTGCTTTTTTGAACCCACCAACTGCTCCTCAGGAGAAAGATGTGGCATTCTGCTTCCATAAGATTTACAACCTTGGAAACCCTATGGGGGCAGTTCTACTCTGTCTTGTAAGGTTGCAATGAGTTAAGTCTTTAAACCATCTGGAAATTATTTCTGTACTGAGTGTGGTTTAAATATCATTTTCTCTTTTCCCTTAGGGATAGCCACTTTTCTCAGCACTGTTGGGGCTGTCCTTTTCCTATGATTTTAAATGCCACCAGTATCGTATATAAAAATCAAAATCAAACCAGTTGCCATGGAGTCGATTCTGACTCATGGTGACCGCATGTGCTTCACAGTAGAACCGCACTCCATATGGTTTTCAATAGCGGCTATCTTTTGGAAGTAGATTGCCAGGCCTTTCCTCTGAGGCACTGTCATATATAAATGGGTTTAATTTTAGGTCTTCTGTTGTATTCATTTGCCTAATTGTCTATCTCTGGGCCAACACTACACTATTTTTAAAGAAGGTCTTGTTATCTGATGGAATTTGACTTAACGGCAGTGAGTTTTGAGTTGAGACACACACACATTTTACTTTTCCTCTTAAAAATTGTTTTGGCTATTTTTGACCCTTTACTCTTCTATGTGAATTTAATGATCATCTTGTCACATTCTTAAAAATATTCTGTTAGAATTGTTATTGGGATTATATGGAGTTTATAGACTAATTTTGGGGAAAACTGCTGTCTCAACAAAATTTCATCTTCCCAAAATGAATAAAGTTTTTTATCAATAAAAGTCTTGTGCATCTTTTGTTAGATTTATTCCTAGGCACCTTGTATTTTATTCTTTAGATTGAAAAAGCTATCTTTTTAAAAATTATGTTTTCTGATTTTTGCTGCTGGTGAATAGCAATGCTAATGATTTTATGCATTTGTTTTGCATTCAACAACCTTAATAAACTCTTATTTCAAATAGTTTGTAGATCTTCTGTATTTCTTATTTTGTTTCTTTCCAATCTTTATAACTTTTATTTCTTTTTCTTGTCTTATTACACTTATAAAAGTTCCAGTTCAATGTTGAATGGAAGTGATGACAGAAATCATCCTCATTGTGTTTCTGATCTTAAAGGGAAATGCTTTCAATATTTCACCATTAAGTATAATTTTTGCTGTTGGTTTTTTTAGTAGCTACCATTTAGCATGGCAACCCATGAGTCAGAATTGACTGGATGGCAGCGGGTACTAGTACCATCTACCAGGCTAAGGAATTTGCTTTCTGTTTCTAGTTTGCTAGAAATATTAATTATGAAACAATGTTAAATATTATCAGACGTTTTTCCACATTTATGGAGATAATTGTGTGATTTTCTCCTTTAACCAATTAATATGGTAAGTCTCATTAATAGATTTTCTAATTTTAACCTGCTTGCATTCCTAGGATGAATTCAACTTGGCAATGATTTATTTTTAACAGGCATGTCTGGATTCAGCTGACTGAAGTTTTGTTGAGGAATTTAGCATCTATATTTAGAAGATTGGTCTGTAATTTTTACTTTCTCATACTGTCCTTATCTGGTTTGGCCAACAGAATTATTACACCTGATAAAATGAGGTGGGCAGTGTTCCCTCATCTTATATTCACTGGAACAGTTTGTATAAGATAACGAGGATCTTTTCTTTGAAGTTTGGGTCTAACTGGTAAAACCTCTCAGGCCTAACGGATGGTTTTGTTTCTTTTTTGAAGGGGGAGAAGGGTAGATTTTTTAACTCCTGATTCAAGTTATAAATCTAGTAACAAATTCTCTCTTCTTGAGTCGTTTTGTTTAGTTATGTATTTCTAAGATATTATGTGTTTTGTCTGTGTTTTTAATTAACTGGTTGTGGACAAGCAGAACTATGAACAAATGACCCTGAGAGCTTACTCTTGAAGTCTGGACAAGAAGCCAGCTAGGACTGGCCTCTCTTCTCCTAGAGGGACGGGCTGCACCCAAACTCAGCTCCGCATAGGACCAGTAGCTCCCTTCCTTAGACAGAAAGCCTGTGGCTCCCCACAATCCCCAGATGTTGGGCAACTGGCTTTCTCAGCAACTCCTACAAGCAGCAAGCGCGTACATCCATCCAGAGCAGTCTGTTTGCCCCCCACTGACAAGGTTAATTCTGTGCTTGCACTGGAAGAAGATACAGTAGCCAGGGCCCAATGCCTTCCCATGGAATGCAAACCCACCAAATGTCCAGCTCATCACCCAGGTCCTGACCTGAATCTCCAAGCAGTGATAGGAGGACAGTGGATCACTTACCTTTTCCCTTCTTGCTGATCCTTGTGTTATAAGTTTCCATCAGGAGAGCCTGTTCCTTATTTCAAACTGTGTCACATTGTGGAATTCATCCTGAGCCCAGGTACTGAAAGGCGGCAACAATGAAGGAAACTATCTTGCACAACACTGATGTATAATTATTCTTAATATTATGATTGTATCTCTACCATTTTATAGTTTATTTCCCATTTGTCATTCCTAATCATTTACATGGGGCCCTGGTGACAGAGCGATTAAGAGTTTGACTACTAACCAAAAGGTTGGCAGTTCAAATCCACCAGCTGCTCCTTGGAAATCCTATGGGGGCAGTTCTACTCTGTCCTATAGGGTTGCTATGAGTCAGAATCGACTCCATGGCAATGGGTTTGGTTTTTCGGTTAATCATTTATTTGTGCCCTTTCTCTCTCTCTCTCTTTTGTGGATCAAGGGTACTAAAGGTTTGTCATGTGTGTTTTTATTAAGTTTTAGTTTGGAATAATTTTAGATTTACAGAAAAATTGCAGGGATAGTGCAGAATTTCAGTATTACCGTCACCCAACTTACCCTAATGTTAACATCTTACATAACCATGTACATCTGCTAAAACTAAGACATTAACATGAGTACGATACTATTAACTCAGCTACAGACACTATTTGGATTTCACTAGTTTTGTCACTAATGTTCTTTTTCTGTTTCAGGATCCAATCCAGGATACCACACTGTATTTTATACTATTTTAATTTATTTTTTCAAAACAGCTTTAATGAGTGAAATTTACATACTATAAAATTCACCCTTTTTAAAGTGTACAGTTCAATGGTTTTTGCAATATTTACTGAGTTGTACAGTCCTCACCACAATCTAATTTTAGACTATATTTATCATCCCAAAAAGAAACCCCATACCCATTAGCAGTCACTTCCCATTCCTCCCTCCTCAGCCCTAGACAACCACTAATCTGCTTTTTTTCTCTATATGCTTGCCTATTTTAGACATTTCATATGAATGTAATCATACAAGATGTGTCTTTTATGACTGACTTCTTTCACTTAGCATGCTTTCAAGGTTCACCTGTATTGTAGTATATATCAATACTTCATTCCTGTTTATTGTCAAATAGTATTCCATCATATGAATACACCACATTTTGGATGGGCATTTGGATTGTTTCCATTTGGGGGCTATTATGAATAGTACTTTATGAATATTTGTATACAAGTCCTTTATGGACATATGTTTTCATTTGTTTTTGATCTATACATAGGAGTAGAAATGCTTGGTCATAGGGTAACTATGTTTAACATTTTGAGGAACTGCCAAACAATTTTCTAAAGTGACTACACCATTTTACAATCTACTAGCAATGTTTGAGTGTTCAAATTTCTCTAGATCCTCGCCATTACTTACCATTATCTGCCTTTTTGGCTATAGCCATTGTTATGGATTGAATTGTGTCCCCAAAAAATATGTGTTGTAAATCCTATCCTCTATGCCTGTGGTTATAATCCCATTTGGGAATGGTTGTCTTTGTCATGTTAATGAGAAAGAATTAGTGTAGAGTGTATCTTGAGTCAACCTCTTTTGAGATATAAAACAGATTAAACAAGCAAGCTAGAGAAGCAGAGATGGGGTAAGATACATGCCAAGACACAGGGAGATCTCCAAGGAACCAGGAAGCAGAAGCTGAAGAGATAAGAACCTTCCTCCAGAGCCGACAGAGAGAGAAAGCCTTCCCCTAGAACTGGCGCTCTAAATTTGGACTTCTAGCCTCCTATACTGTGAGAAAATAAATTTTGGTTTGTTAAAGCCACCCATTTGTGGTATTTCTGTTACAGCAGCACTAGATAACTAAGACAGCCATCTTGGTAGGTGTTACATGGTATCTCATTGTAGTTTTGATTTGCGTTTCCTTAATGACTAATTGGAAACCCTGGTGGCATCGTGGTTAAGAGCTACGGCTGCTAACCAAAAGGGTGGCATTTTGAATCCACCAGGTGCTTCTTGGAAACCCCATGAGGCAGTTCTACTTGTTCTATAGGGTCGCTATGAGTCAGAATCGACTCGACGGCAACAGGCTTGGTTTAGTTTTTTTTAATGACTAATGATGTTGAGCATCTTTTTGTAGGCTTATTGGCTATTTGTACATCCTTGTTAGAGAAAGGTCTATTCAAATCCTTTGCCCCTTTTTAAATTGAGTTATTTGTCTTATTATTGAGTTGTAGGAGTTCTTTATATATTCTGGATACAAGTCCTTTATCAGATATATGATTTGCGAATATTTTCTCCCATCCCGTGGGTTGTGTTTTCACTTTCTTGATGTTGCCATTTGAAGTGCACTAATTAATTTGGGCCCCTGACAGATGTCTTACATTTAAAGCAGGATAATGTTGTATGTCTCCTACAGGTCTGATTTTCATCAACTGTTCTGAATAACTTGATCCAATTTGCTGCAACCAAATCTTAGATATGCCCCCAGTCTAGCTTTCTCGTTGAGCACTGCTCTCTTGGTAAAGCTGACATGTTATGAGTAGTCCCCCAACACAGGTGCTATGTAAGGGCTGTGAAGGAACAGAATGTAATAGCAAATCTCTCCCTGGGACAGAGTATGAAGATAATCTGAAATCAAGCTTGGGAATGACAAGTATGCTTGACAGGAGGGCACTCCCCTCTTGCCTTCTAAAAGCAGTTTGGCTTCAGAAGAATGAGTGTTGCATTTTACTTGGTCTTGCAAATGTCATTTTTGGCACAGTCTTTCTTTCCATCTGCTCTCCAGCCTCCATGCCCCAATGGCATAAGGTTTGGGGAAGGCAGATTGAACATTAGAGTGGAGTTGTTGTTGTTGCAAGCTGCCAATGAGTCGATTCTGACTCATAGTGATCCCATGTGTGCAGAGTAGAACTGCTCCAAAGGGATCATCAGGCCTGTCTTCTGAGGAGCCTCTGGGTGGGTTTGAACTGCCAACCTTTTGACTAGTAGTTGAGCGCTTAATGATTTGCACCACCCAAGGACTCCTGGAAATTGCAAGGGACAGGCAGGGCTGAAGGATGAAAAGCATGCTCGGGAGACCTGGGTTCTCAGCTCACAGGAACCAAGAAATTAACTCAAACACATGCAGCATTATGATATTGTACATGTGTGTTTTCTGTAAGTTACTCCATGTCTCTCCCCTGTTAAATCAGTGCCATGCAATGCCTTAGACAGGTCCTACACAGTCAAATGGACTTGAATTTCAAATTATTGTTCTTGTTGTTAGCTGCTATCCAGCTGGTCCTCAACTCATGGCAACCCCATTGTAACCCATATGGTTTTCATTGGCCGATTTTTTGGAAGTAGATCACCAGGCATTTCCTCCTAGTCTGTCTTAGTCTGGAAGCTCTGCTGAAGCCATTTAGCATCATAGCAACATGCAAGCCTCCACTGACAGACAGGTGGCAGCGGCACATAAAGTGCAATGGCTGGAAATCGAACCTGGGTCTCTTGCATGGAAGGCAAGAATTCAACCACTGAACCACCACTGCCCCTAATTTCCAAATTAGGTGTTTGAAACTCTAATTAGTTATAAATTAGGTCTTGAAATTTATAGTAGTAATCCAACACTTTTGATTTACAACAGCCAGGATTCATGAGAGAAAAAGGAATTTTTAGTTTCAAAGGCTGCAGCTTAAAAGAATCAATGCACAAAGTTTATGTTACAAACGAGTTTAGAGGAATAATTAGTTCTACCTTCTGAAGATCAGTTAAAGGTTGCCCAACTTTTCCAACTTTTATTCAAATATCTTTTTTTTTAAAAAATGGACTATTTTTTAGAGCTGTTCTAGATTCACAGAAAAATGGTGCAGAAAGTACAGAGTTCCCGTGTGTCCCTTCCCCCATACACTGTTCCCCCATTATTAGCATCTTGCATTCCTGTGGTACATTTAATTGAGGAACCAACACTGCTACGTGAACTAAAGGCCATAGTTACATTGTTGTTGTTGTGTGCCGTGACATCAATGTCCACTCACAGTGACCCTGTAGGACAGAGAAGAACTGCCCCATAAGGTTTCCTTAGGCTGAAATCTTTACAGGAGCAGATCGCCAGGTCTTTTCATCCTTAGAGCAGCTGGTGGGTTCAAACCACCGACTTTTCAGTTCGCAGAAGAGTGCTTAACCATTGCACCACCAGGGCTCCATTAAGGTTCACAATTTCTGTTGTACAGTCCTATGGGTTTTAATAAATGCATAAAGTCATGTGTCTATCATGACACTATCATACAGGATAGTTGAACTGCCCTAAAAATCCCCTGCGTTTCGTATAGTCTTCCCTCCCCTTCTTCTCCTAAACTCTTGGCTACCATCCTTTTACTATCTCTAGAGTATTGCCAAGGAACCCTGGTGGCACAGTAGTAAAGCACTTGGCTGCTAACCAAAAGGTTGGCAGTTTGAACCCACCAGCTGCTCCTCAGGAGAAAGATGTGGCAGTCTGCTTCTGCAAAGATTACAGCCTTGGAAACCCTATGGGGCAGTTCTCCTCTGTCCCATAGGGTCACTATAAGTCAGAATCAACTCGATGGCAATGGGTTTTTTTGTTTGTTTGTTTTGGTAGAGTATTACCTTTTCCAGAATGTCATAAAGTTGGAATCATACAGTATATAGCTTTTTCAGGCTGACCTCTTTCACTTAGCAATATACATTTAAGGTTCCTCCATGTCTTCTCATGGCTTGATAGCTCATTTCTTTTTATCATTGAATAATAAACACAGTCACGTGCTGCATAAAGTCCATTTGGGCAACGTTCAACTGCATGTGCATCTGTGGTCCCATAAGGTTATAACAGAGTTCAGAAATCCTGATCAGAGAATGGGACGTAGCAGATGTAGCAAACAAAACAGCTTTCTGCACACAATACGTGTATCTCATGTCTCTTGGTAAACAAAGTGATCGCGCTGCCAGCTGGATAATGGTACAGTACATATATAACCTATAATACATATGTCCTAATAAACTTGTTACTGGCTTATGTATATACTGTACTGTACTTTCTATTGTTATTTTAAGGTGAACTTTCCCTACTTACAAATAAAAGTTTTCTGTATAATAGTGTATGCTTCGACTCGTAGGCAGAGCTTCCAATCTCATGTTTGCACAAGGTCCAAATCACATAATGTCCTATTTCACAGAACATATGGTGGACATTAAGTGATGCATAACGGTACTCCATTATATGGATATACCACAGTTTGTTTGTTTGAAGAACATCTTGGTTGGCTCCAGTTTTTGGCAATAATGACTAAAGCTGCTATGAACATCTGTATGCAGGTTTTTATGTGGACATATGTTTTCAGCTCATTTGTATAAATACCTAGGAGCACGATGACTGGATCCTATGGTAAGTCTATGTTTAGCATTGGCAGTTTCTTACGATGTTGCTCCACATCCTCACTAGCATTTGATGTTGGCCAGTGTTTTGGATTTTAGCTATTCTAATAAGTGTGTAGTGGCATCTCGTTGTTTTAATTTGCAATTCCCTAATGGCATATAAAGGAGCCCTGGTGGTGCAGTGGTTAAGCTCTCAGCTGCTAATTGAAAGGTCCGTGGTTCAAACCCACCAGCTGCTCCATGGGAGAAAAGACCTGTCAATCTGTTCCCATAAAGATTACAGCCTAGAAAACCCTGTGGGGGTAGTTCTACTCTCTTCTATAGGGTTATTATGAGGCACATTTGACTTGATGGCAATGAGAATGACATATGATTTTGAGATCTTCTCATATGGTTCTTTACTACCTTTATATCCCTTTTGGTGAGGTGTCTGTTCAGATCTTTTGCCCATTTTGTCCTTGGGTTGTTTGTTTTCTTATTGTTGAGTTTTCTAAGTGTTCTTTGTATATTTTGGATACAAGTCCTTTATCAAATATGTGTTTTGCAAGTATTTTCTCCCAAACTGTGGCTTGTCTTTCCATTATCACAAAAATGTCTTTCACAGAGCATAAGTTTTTAATGAAGTCCAGCCTGTCATTTTTTTCTTTTTTGGATGGTGCTTTAGGTGTTGTATCTACAAAGTCATTGCCAAACCCAAGGTCACCTAGAGTTTCTCCTATGTTATCTTCTAGCAGTTGTATAGTTTTGCATCTTACATTTAGGTATGTGATTCATTTTGAGTTAGTTTTTGTGAAAGATGTAACTCTGTCTAGATTCATTTGTTTGCCTGTAGATGTCCAGTTGTTCCAACACCATTTGTTGGAAGACGATTCTTCTTCCATTGAATTGCCAAAATTTTTTTCATTAAAAAAAAAAAAGAATAAAAACAATTGAGATGCTGGTGAGTTTCTAAAAGGGGCACAGAAACGCCTGAGAATGGCCAGAGATCTGAGGAGGGCTCTCACTCATAATAAGGTAGATGGAGAGTGTCCACAAGGACGTGAGGACCTGAGACAAGATAGGATGCATTCTCTATCTAGGGAATGAGCATGGGCTAAACATATCCCTGAGGCCAGGATGCCCAGCAAGCCCCAAACTGCCAGCCTGAAGTGAAAGAAGCATGTGAGAATATCCTGAATTGAGTGAAACCTAAAATGCCTGAGAAAATGCTGAAATGATTGCATTTACTTGGAGCTTACTCTTGCTTGTTTTTCTGACAGTAGGTGGAATGGGTGCTCAAAGGAGAAACTAAATTCTGTTGCAGGGAACTAAAGTTCAATTGCTTGCCCACTTGAATTTGTAGTTTATGAAAATCTTGCCTACCAAACTAACAAAAGGATAAAGGGGGGATTTATTTTAAGAGTGCAAGTGGGGTGTCTCACGGAATACAAGGGAAAAAGTGTGGACTGGGCTTAGAAAAGACTACAACCAGGAACTAGAAAGCCACTGGAATCTTAGCTCCCATTGCTGCTTCTCTCTGCATATCTGCTTCCTTCTTCACTGAGGACCAGCTTTTTCCACTTCCCCCATCCATGTGCCAGAATATAATGGCATCGAAATCCTATGTTACCTGACATAATCTACCCACCTACAGATTCTAACTTTCTGTTTCTTGGTTTCAATTCCAAATCCTTGGGCAAGAATCTGATTGGCCACAAGTCACATGTCTGTCTTTCCCCATTCAATCAAAGGTGGCCTGAGGACAGTGGCATGTGGTACAGACATGGCAGCTGTGGGCCCATCACCTTGGACCAGGGTGCAATTCCCAGGGAACTGGAAATGGTCTTGAGCTGGGAAGACACACCAAAAGTTTGAATCCTAATTCACTGCGGGTCTTGTGCCTCACTTTTCCCACCTACAAAGCAGGAGGAATAATATCTATGATTTCCCTACCTTTAAGGGAAAGTTAATGTGAAGAGGACTTGAAGCACTTACTGATGAAGATCAAAGACTACAGCCTTCAGTAGGGATTACACCTCAACATAAAGAAAACAAAAATCCTCACAACTGGACCAATAAGCAACATCATGGTAAGTGGAGAAAAGATTGAAGTTGTCAAGGATTTCATTTTACTTGGATCCACAATCAACGCCCATGGGAGCAGCAGTCAGGTAATCAAATGATGTATTGGATTGAGCCGGTCTGCTACAAAAGACCACTTTAAAGTGTTAAAAAGCAAATATGTCACTTTGAGGACTAAGGTGCCCCTGACCCAAGCCATGGTATTTTCAATTGCCTCGTATGCATGCGAAGCTGGACAATGAATAAGAAGACCGAAGAAGAATTGACACCTTTGAAATATGGTGTCGGAGAAGAATATTGAATACCATGGACTGCCAAAAGAACAAACAAAACTGTTTTGGAAGAAGTACAGCCAGAATGCTCCTTGGAAGCAAGGATGGCTAAACTTTGTCTCACATACTTTGGACATGTATCAAGAGGGCCCAGTCCCTGGAGAAGGACATAATGCTTGGTAAAGTAGAGGGTCAGTGAAAAAGAAGAAGCCCCTCAACGAGATGGATTGACACAGTGGCTGCCACACTGGGCTCAAGCATAACAACGATTGTGACGATGGCGCATGACTCAGCAGTGTTTCGTTCTGTTGTACACAGGGTAGCTCTGAGTTGGAACCAACTTGATGGCACCTAACAAAACAACAACAACCAACTTGATGGCAGCTAACAACACCACAAGGGAACTAACACGGATTGACTTCTCTCTATGCACCAAGCATTGTAGAACGTTAACCAGGTTATATTATTTTAGCTCATCCTGAAAATAACCCTAAGAGGCGGGCATATTAATTTCCATCTTTATAGATGAGGAAATTGATGCTTCCAGAGATAAAATCTCATAGCTAGTAAGTGGCAGAACTCAGAGCTGAAACCCAGACAGAACCTGGTGCTGCAGCCGGGGAAAGAGCTATTATTAAGATTGAGATAATGTCTGAGAGCTGTGCATTACATGCTAGGCTATTAATAAATTGCCTGGGACTGTATCTTACATGTAGTAAATACTCAGAATTGAAAGTCTTATTAATAAGAGCACCTCACCCTTCAATTACAGCAGAAGTCTTATCATCACAGAGTGTTTTGCTCACATTAATCCACCAAACACCTCCTGAAAGTTGGGACACATCTGTCTTAAGAGGTTTCTGCCAAGATACATTTTATTAAAAATGAAAAGCTGAGAGGGAGATGAAAAGAGCAGCCAATGCCAGTTTTAAAGGTAAGCGACCTTCAGCCACCATTTGGTGCAGTGGATTAGAGACTTTCTAGAGCTTCCATCCTGCTTCACGTAGAGGAGCTCAGGAGCCAGTTTGCCAGCTCAGGAGCTGGGCCGTTGTCACAGTCTTTAGAATGTATGTATGTGCTCTGCTCTTCTGACCACCTGGAGCTAAATATAACTCTTTTTTTGGTTGGTACTGAGCTGATACACAAATCTTAGGCTCTGTCTGCAAATGTTTGCTGAATGAGTTATTTGTCAGCAGGTAATGATTAATCACCTACTGTATTCTCAGTCCTGAGACACAATCCATGCTCCTGAGAGCAGTCTTTTCTGTGCCATCCAAATCCTAAGAACTTAGACATTAGGGAAATGCAAATCAAAACCACAAGATACCACTCTACACCCACTAGGATGGCTATAATAAAAAGAAGGAAAATAACAAGTGTTGGCAAGGATATGAAGCTGCTGACAGTTCCCTAATAAGTTAAACATAAAATTACCATATGGCCCAGCAATCATACTCCTGGGTATATATCCAAAAGAACTGAGAATAGATGTTCAAACAAAACTCATAACAACTGTTCATTGCAGCATTGTCCACAACAGCCAAAAGGTAGAAACAACTCAAATGTCCATCATCTACTGAACGGATAAACAAGATGTGGTATATCCATACAATGAAATATCATTCAGCCATAAGAAGGAATGATGTACTGATGCATGCTGCAACATGAATGAACCTTGAAAACATTATTCTAAGTGAACGAAGCCAGACACAGAAAGTCACATATTGTTATGATTCTGTTTATATGAAATATCCAATAAAGCTAAATCCATAGAGACAGAAAGGGGGGTAGGGGAGGGTATGGAAAGTGAGTGTTTAATAGGTATGGGCTGATGAAAATGTTCCTGAACTAGATAATGGTGATGGTTGTACAACATTGTAGATGTACGAAATGTCACTAATGATAAAATTGATGTTATGTGTATTTTACCACAATTAAAATAAACAAAACACCTAAGAATTGATTTTAAAATCACCAGTCAAGTCTAGCCTGGATGAAATTAATTCATGTTCACTGGAGGGCATTAGTTGAAACCTCTCCTATAATATAGACTGGCTTGGTTGGTAGCAGACTTGCTTTGCTTAAAGATAGTAGGATCAAATAAATGACTTCCAACACAATGTTAGTGGGTTTCCAATCTACTATTTCTCTAATCATTACTACCACAGGTAGGGTGATCATGTAATTGATCATCCAAACTTAAAACAGTTATTATCCAAGTCAAATGCTAAACAGAAAGGATACTGGACAGTAGGTATAAGCCAGGACAGCAGGCCCAACTATTCCTATAGCCATGGTCACGCTGTCTAGGGGAACACTGAGTGAGAAATTGGCAGCCAGAGAACTGTTCTTAGGAGCTCATGGCAGATTTGGGACTACAGCTTTCTGAAAAAATCATCACCAGCAGTTTTCTTATTCCTAAGGATATATGAGTGAATTATACATACGTAGCTTAAAAAGTGTGCTTAATGTTTCACTGAATTCCTTAAAATTCTTAGGAGAAAACCTTTATGTCAGAATTCCGACACTTCAACCTCTCATTCCTGGAAAGTTTTGCAGTTCTACCATTGCATCTTTTTTTTTTAAAAAAATAATATTTTATTGTGTTTTTGGTGAAACTTTACATAGCAAATTAGGTTCCTATTTAACAATTACTACACAAATTGTTCAGTGACATTGGTTACATTTTTAACAATGTGTCAACATTCTTATTAATTCCGTTCTAGATGTTCCATTTCCAGTAATCTAGTTTTCCTGTCCCCTTACGCTTCCATTTCTGCTTTGGAGTAGTTATTGACCTTTAGGCTCATGTAGATGTTTTTTTAAATGTCTGCAGTCCTCACGGGTAATATTCTTTATTTTATGAGCCAATCTGTTATTAATCTAAAAGGTGATCTCAGGGGATAGTTTCAGTTCAAGGTTTAAAGAATATCTCAGGGAGATAGTCTCAGGGAGTCCTCTAATCTCAACCAGTCCAGTGAGTTTGAACTTTTTAAGAATTTGAGTTCTGTCCCATGTTTCTCTCCCATTCTATCAGGATCCATCTATTGTGACCCTGATCAGAATGGTCGTCAATGGTAACCCGGCACTATCTAGTTCTTCTGGTCTCAGGGTAGATGAGGCCATGGTTCGTGTAGACTGTAGCATTGCATCTTAAAGAAAGATTTTTCATTCAGTATAATCTCATCAAATATATGATTTCTGGCATTTTCTTTACCAAAGATGATTCCAAATTTCTAATTGCTAATGATACATTTTGTGAATAATCTGTCTTACCTGGGGGAAAAATGAAACCAAGAACCCATGGCAGAGCCAAGAAGTACAATACCATCATAAGACTAGGAAGCAGGAATAGCAGAGTCCCACATAAAAATACATATATCTTTTCCTTTTTCAGTCCTGTCTTTTCTCTTACCCATACATGCTGCCACTCCCTTCCATAGGAGGTTAGTCAAAAAGTGGCAGCTCAGGGAGGATGTCAGAAACAGACCAAGAGAGGGACTTGGGCTACCTTGGTAAGAGAGGGACAGCCAAAGGCATAAAGAGTTTACGGAACTCTTTATTGACTTCCCTACCCTGGCTTTCCATGATAAATGAGTTGGCTGCATTCATTTGTGACTTTTAATCTTTCTCTCTTTGCCCAGAGATACATTTTCAAGAAGATGCTATTTAAAATGCCAAATCAATAAGTAAACAGGATCAAAGACATAAAACTCGTCAGCTGCCAATTTCAGGAAAAGATGTTGGCCTTGTTAATGTCGCTCTTTCCTACATGTACCAGGGTGATTACACTTTTCCTCCCCAGGCCTACAGTTGTTTAGAGTTATTCTACAGATGAAGTTCCATCCATCTAGCTTGGAATGATAGCCACCAGGAATTTCTGAGGAAGGCCCCAAATAGGTGGCCTTAAAACCAAAAAACTAGTTGCCATCGTGTCAATTCCTACTCATGGTGATCCCATGTATGTCACAGTAGAACTGTGCTCCATAGGGTTTTCAGTGGCTGATTTTTCAGGAGTAGATCACCAGGCGTTCCTTCTCAAACCTCCAACATTTGGTTAGCAGCTGAGCATGTTAACCATTTGTACCACCCAGGGATTCCAGGTGGGCCCTAGAGACTTGTAAAGGAAGGTAATAGACCTAGGGTTTTTTTCATATAAAGAATCATAAGAATTATGACCAAAGAGATGAGAGCACCAATATGAAACTCCTTGTGATTCTGCCTGGGCTTCCATCAGACAGCCTTACTTCTAACAGTTGGAATCAAAACAATTTATCCTGAGAGCTGCTGTTGGAAATTGGTCCATTTGGCCATTCTCACTGGGTTCCAAAAAGAAATACCACCTCATCCATGTATGGAGCTCTTAGCGTCCTCACTGCCAAATATACATGGATCATATGATGAGACCCTAAAACTTTTGGTTACACTTCCCATTGTGTTTTTTAAATAGTGTTATTATGACTTATCTTATCCTATCTTATCTTATCCTCCCAAGGAGGTTTTTTTGTTTTGTTTTATTTTTGTCATGCTCATCTACCTAAGAGGAGCGCTGGTGGTGCTGTGGTTAAGCACTTGGCTGCTACCCTAAAGGTTGGTGGTTCGAACCCACCAGCCACTCCAAGGGAGAAAGATGTGGCAGTCTGCTTCTATAATGATTACAGCCTTGGAAACCCTATAGGGCAGTTCTATGAGTTGGAATCGACTTGATGGCAATGGGTTTGGTTTTTGGTTTACTTTTGTCTAAGAGCCTTATAATTGTAAATTTCTTTAATTATGGTAGTACCTTGCAATTATCTGCATAGAAAAATTACCCTAACTATCCAAAGAGATACCTTTTGGAGTGTCTTCCCAGCTCAATATGCCCTCCATTGAGATTTTCCATCTGCATAGGGCAGCCATGTTTGTGACTGAGGACCCAGCTCTCCTGACCAGGAATGGACACCTGACCCAAGGTAAGCCAATCAGATTGAAGTTGGGATTCAGAGCCAATAGACTTTTCCTGTTAGTGGGAATGAGGGTTATGGAAACTGATGAACCAAAGCTGCCATCTTGAAACACCATTCTCATCCACGTGCCTGGAGAAGCAGAAAGAGAAGAATGGAGCTGATGTGCGAAGTAAAGATTTAAATAATAATAACATGGCCAATGAGAGAGATGAGGAGAGATAGAGAAAAAAAAAAGTTAGTTCCTGGTTCTAGGTTCTCATGAGGCCCACACCTGTACTTGGGTTCTGTGAGATAACCTGGATTTATACACAATGTTCCCTGGCCACCCTCCCCCCTGCCTTTTTTCACGGTTTTTAAGTATGGCCTCTATCATTTATTCTCTCTGTCTCTCTCTACTGTGGTAAAAATATATATTAAAAAACTTTTGCCAATTCAACAATTTTTACATGCACAATTCAATGATGTTGATTACATTCATCATATTGTGCAGTCATCATGACTATTCTTTTCCAAATTATTCAACTCAATGTTTCCTTAGCCCTCCCCCACCAACCCCCTGCCTAATAAGCTTTGGTCTCTATACATTTGCCTATTTCATATAAGTGAGATTTTTATAATATTTGTTCTTTTGTGACTTATTTCATTCAGCATAATGTTCTCAAGTTTCAGCCATGTTGTCGCATGTATCAGAACTTTACTTCTCTTTATGGCAGAATAATATTCCATTCTATGTCTATACCAACTTTTGTTTATCCATTCAGCTGTTGATGGACATTTAGGTGGTTTCTCCTGGCCTTTTTTTTTTTTTTTTGCCTAAGCTAGCTTGAATGGGTTTCTGTTATTTACAACCAGAAGACCATTGACTAAGATGACTACAGCCTATTTCTCCATCTTATGGGGCCCAAAGGAGCCCTGGTGGCATAGTGGTTAAGAGCTACAGCTGCTAACCAAAAGGTCAGCAGTTCAAATCCACCAGCCACTCCCTGGAAATCCTATGGGGCATATCTACTCTGTCCTGTAGGGTCACTATGAGTCGGAATCAACTTGACAGCTATGGGTTTGGTTTGGTCTTGGTTTATCTCTCATCCTCTCTCTCTCTGACCATATTACTATTATTTATTTTAATCTTTCCTTTACTTCGCTCATCAGCTCCATTCTTCTCCTTAAACGTACAATCCCTCTGCTTCTCCAGGCACACAGATGAGAATGGTTTTTCAAGATGGCAGCTTTGGTTCATCAGTTTCCATAATGCTCATTCCCACTAACAGAGAACTTCTATTGGCTCTGAATCCCAACTTCATTCTGATTGGCTCACCTTGGGCCAGGTGTCCATTCCTGGTCAGGAGAGCTGAGTCCTCAGTCACAAACATGCAGAAGAATTAATCTTGATTCTTTCTGAATTAATAAAACACTGTTATATACATTTACATCTGGAATCATCTAATCCAGCCCATTCATTTTGTAGATGAAACAATGGTGTCCAAGGAAGTGAAATGATTTGTCCAAGGTTACACAGGAGGTGGCAGAGTCAGAACTAAAACTTAGGACTTTTGAATGCCAGTCTGATGTCCTTTCCACTAAACAAGGCTGCCTTTTCATGAAAACATTTAGCATCACTCTTGGTGCAGAGAACACCTACTCCCTATTCTGAATGATGTGGCAGGCCTGGCCATCAAGAAGCCCCATTCCCCAAACACAAGGGTGGACAGGTGATCCAGGCTGGCCATTTACAGTATCCCAGAGCTCTGGAGGCAGAGATTGGCCCAGGGATGGGTTTGGTTCCAAGAAGAGCTGTTTAAGGACTTTTTAGGGAGATCAGTCAGATAGATAAATGATTCATAGACAGACCGATTAAAAAAAACCGTTGCCATCAAGTTGATTCCAACTCATAGCGACACTACAGCACAGAGTAGAACTGCCCCATAGGGTTTCCAAGGAGTAGCTGGTAGATTCGAACTGCTGATCTTTTGGTTAGCAGCCAAACGCTTAATCACTATGCAACCAGGGCCCTAGATAGATAGGTAGGTAGGTAGGTAGGTAGATAGGTTTAATATGAATCTCTCATTTGCTGAGTTCTGAGACACTAAGGATCATGTGAGCCTGGAGCTGCTAGGAGTTGTTTTTCCAGGATATGACACCTTGCTGAAGAACAGGACAAGCACAGAGTAAACAGAATCAAGAGACAGAGAGACACATAACTGTCAGCTTTATCTGAGCACCTAGATTCAGCCATCCCTGAAGTTATCCAATTCCTGAACGTCTTAGTTATCTGACGCAATGCATTATCTCCTTTTTGCTTAATTAAGCTAGTTTGAGTGGGGTTCCTAGCACATAAAACCAAGTAAGGTAAAATTTCAGAACATTCATTACTAATCATAATTTTAAGTTTATATACCTATGCTTCTTCTGTTTATATGCTAGAGACTATATCTTTGGGTTATGGTAATGATTGGGCTAATTTTTGCCACCTTAAAAAAGTATAAAATGGATATATGTGACTAAAGAAAGCTGTATTATAAGCTTGGCCTGTCTGCTAAAGTGCTCATTTAAAATGGTTTTCAACTACCCGGGCCCCAAATTTTCTTTGTAAATAGGTTAGTTATTTTGATTAGAAGTTATAACTAATATGAGTTGCTGAGACTACATTAGGAGCAACAACGACAGAGAAATGTGTTTTTGTTTTTTGAGGAAAAAGTGTAGTTTTGCCCTAAAGCAGTAGTTCTCAGACTGTTTTGTTTTTCAGTTTCTGGACCCCTTTTACACTCTCAGGATTTACCGAGGACGCCAAAAAACTTCTGTTTATCTGGTTCATAACTATTAATATCTACTGTATTAAAAATAGAAACTGAGAAAAATCGTAAATAGTTACTGATTCATTTGAAGTAGCAACGACGAATACATTGCATGTTAACATAAATACATTTTAGCGGCATTATAAAATTAGGTTTGACCTTGCAGACCCCCTGAGATGTGTTCTAAAGTAAAATGTCAGTAAAGTACAAATAAATATGAAAGGGTATAATGGGGGGCAAAACTTGGGAGGGGAACTTCATTTGCATTGGTTTGTATTACTTGAGTCTGAAAAGTAGCTATGTGATGTGTTAAAGTCTTAGCGAAGTTTGCCTAATGTCGATGGGCTTGTTTCTTTGGTTTACTGATTAATTCCTTTGCTACAATATAAGCACTGTACCAGGCAATTTATTCTTTAGTAACAAAACTCTGGAAAATATGCCTTGCTAAAAAACTACATTTCTGAGTTTCCCTCCAGGAGGAAAGAACTGCAAATGCAAAAGCCATTGATAGATATTCACATAGTTATTTTCTCAAATCTTTATAACAAGCTCATAAGATATATATTAGTATTCCGTTTTTACAGATGAGGAAATGGGGGGTTCACAGGGGTTAGGTAACTTATCCAAGGTCACACAATTAATAAGTGACAAAGTCCTGATCTGAAGTCTTTCTAACACCAAAACCTTTCCCACTGTGTCACAACTCTCAGCTGCAACCTTTGTATCAGCTGCTTTCCCCACAATGCTGATTACACACTCAGGAGAGGCTAGAGTGAAGCACACCGTGCTTTCATTCAGGTCGTCTGATCTTACTGAGTGGATGTATCAAAAGAGACACGTTACTAATACAATGACAGCAACTCCTTGTTTTGCAAATTACCTGGATACATGCCTTTTCCTAGAGGAAATCTCACATCCTCATAAGAGTACTGAAGTAATTCTCTTGGGCCCCTCTCTAGAGGATGAACTAATAGAACTGGGTCCTTTTTCAGTGCTACCATATTCCTAACATGCCTCAGCAGACAAATAAAATAGAGGCAGAACTATAACTATTCCCAGAAAGGGAAACATGTTAAAACAACTGTTTTTTCTACCTAAAGTCTGTGTTTACCTTTCAGTACCACCCATGAGATATTGCTGAAAAGAAAGTTTTATGTGTTGTACTTTTTTGAAGGAAGGTAAAGAAAATGTTTAGAAATAGGAAGCATGAGAAACTATTTGAGTTGAAAATAAGGGCTATAAGGGAAACAATGGGAAAACAGAATACTGAAGTGTTTAAATGAATAAAAAGAAATGAAAAACAAATCATAAGCGAATATTTCTTTCTTTGACGTATATAAAAGGAAAATGTTTACCAGATGAATTTAATCAGATAGACATGTTTTGAAGGCAAATGTAGCCAAACCATGTAACCCATAGCTCCCTCAAATTACAGAAGCAAGCCTTTTAGAGGGATAACAAAAAAGAAATACTTTTTTTAAAAAAACTAAAGTTGACAGATTCAGAAACAAAATTCAAAATGAATTTTCCTGGCCATAGGGCAGGAATGTGGAAGTAAATCCTTCTTCTGAGCTTTATCGGGCATTTGGGGTAAATTACACAACTCACTTATGTAGCCTTCTGGAGTTTCGCTGTTTTTTGCAATTTCATTTTTCTTTTCAAACTCTGGGTGCAACGAAACATAAACTTTGGCATCAGCTTAACTCATACGTCTGCCCTGTACTATCTTCCCCACCCCACTTCTAGGGTGTCACCCGTCTTGAGTGTATTGAGAAGGAGAGGAAGTGGCTCTTATCCCTCCTATGCTGTTCCCTTGGGTGTTGTTTCTCTAGATCCTGTTGTCCTTTCACCTTTCCCAGAACCACTGTGACAAACCATGCACTTCTCTACTAACCACCACCTCCTAGATCTTGGGGTCTATGGTCCCCTTTGATACAATGCTAACTACTCAGGCTCTGTTGAAGGGTGAATATGGAACCAGCTACACTTTCTTTCTGCCTAATTCCTCATACCATAAAACCACAAGGCTGTGTGGATGAAGCTGATTTACCAAAGGGCAGGGCTAATCAAATGAACTTACAGTGTAGGAGTGAATAAAGGGTAAAATTACATGTTAAAGTCAACATTATTCAGGCTAGAATAAAAACCACAGAGAACTTGGGAAGAAGGATGGGTGGGTGAGTCGGCGTTAGCAGGAGAGTGTAGGGTGGGCTCCTGAGACCTTCCTTCCAGTGTGGGGTTTGGATATACTTTCTCTTCTTCCCAGCACACATCTGCCAAAGACAAACAATGGCTCTCAGAGAGGGAAAAGTCTAGACTCTATAAAGGAAGAGAAACAATTCTCTAAACAGTGAAGACTGCACAGCTCTTTGCCCAACAATGGGATGACACTTTAATTTTCCTCTTATTTCCAAACCATGGCCAAAGGCTTAGAAATGGGTTTCAGGAGCCCCTGACGTTCCTTCACACTCTGGCTACACAAATACCTGGCTGAAACTCTGAAATGACCATTGTCCTATACCTGGGGCCAGAATACATCTCTACACGAGATGCCTCACAGGACTCTCCATAAGCAGGTGTCTTAGTCAGGGTGGCATAGCGGTTAAGAGTTCAGCTGCTAACCGAAAGGTTGGCAGTTCGAATCCACCAGGCGCTCCTTGGAA